>NW_007251003.1:76563-103504 GCF_000164805.1 Carlito syrichta | reverse complement strand
GTAGCCGGAATTACAGGCGCGTGCTACCACACCTGGCTGATTTTTGATTTATTGTAGAGATGAGGTCTTGCCAAGTTGCCCAGGCGGGTCTCAAACCCGCAGGCTCAGGCAGTCCACTCACCTCAACCTCCCAAGGCACGGGATTACAGGCTGAGCCACAGAGCCCGGCCCGAGTTCTTCCTTATCTAGCTTAAACTGTTCCCTCTTTCTTTTTGATGTAGTCTATGGTATAACATAATATAGTGTATATTTTTAGTATTTGGAGGAAATAGAAATTGTGTTTTAAGCTATCATAGAATGAGAACTTGGTACAATAATATGCAACTAGAAAATTTTGGTTAAAAAATTTCTAAAAGAAACATTATGAATTTTAAAGAGAAGAAAAATGTAGTAAAATAAAGTAGATTCTCATTTTGAACTGATGTGTTAGGAAGAGTACCAGGCCTGGAAACAAGAACTAGATCTAGTTCCATTTTTGCTTCTGCCTTGAATTTATTACCTCTCTGCAGCTTGGCATCCAGAGGAATAGTGAATGAATTCTAAGTCCATCCACCTCTGTCCTGCTACAAGGCCAAGCATTGCTTTCTGTAGTGCTGTTATAAGAAAGTTGCCTTTTCCTTCCATATATCCCAAAACCTGGGATTTGGTAGCTAATTCCTAAATGTTGGTTGATTCCTATTGCGTTTCCAGATTTATTAACAGAATCTCAGAGTGACTCCCTGGTTCAGTGCACAAAGCATCAGGTCTGGAGTTAAAAACCAGGGAATGGACCCAAATCCCAGAGTGACTGTGCATCCAGTGCCACCTTCTCTTTCCGTCACAGATGTCATGTATCTCCATGTTTCTGGTTCAGCAGATGTTCCTTTATGGCTTCTATGCTTATGCTTGAGTTGGTTGTCAGGGCCGTTAAGTAAAAAGCACTGTCAGCATACTATCTTGCCCTCAAGAGAGAATATAACTTGAATTTTATGACAATGTTCATTATTATTGATATAGGAAAGAAAATTCCTTGCTAGCTTCTGGCCCACTTGCTCAATACCTCATATTTAAACTATGACAGGATACTGATTTTTAAAAATAGTATGCTTGTTTCAGATTGTTAATCATCACTAAGTAGGAGAATCTGGATCATGTGACAAATACTGGGTCAACAGGAAGGAAAACCGAGTTAGGTTGCTTCTGTGATCAGGAAAAAAAGCAGAGCAGGGTACAGACAACAGACTCAGAAACTCAACCATAATCCTAAAGCATATTTCATTTGGGGACCCATCACGAAGTTGGCAGCATTTGTCTTCAGAATGTTCCAGCCACTTTCATCCCTTTTCTCATTCTCTCTGTTTGGAAAGCACCTGGTGTCTTAAATCACCCTGACTGCCCGGCATCTTCACTGCATCTCCCCATCTGTTTCCCTCCATGTATCTGAAACAGAGGAAAGACCACTGAGCCAGAAGTCAATAGACTGGACCAGGTCCAATCACTAACCAAATATACAACTGTATGTTAGTCATTTAACTTTTCTTAATCTTGATTTCCATATTTTTTTAATTAAGGGTTGGAACTATAAAGTTTCATTTAACTTATATGTATGTTTCTATAGGGCCTTCATCATCTCAGAGTCAAAACTTTTTTGTTTTCCACATTCCTTACTAAGTAAACCTGGAAACATTCTCCAGTGAGACAATGGCAACAGTCATGTACTGTGACAGAGTCAGTAGGAGGCTGGGGATATTTGTTTTGGGGTAGTGGTGTTGTGTTTTGTTTTTGAAGTTTGATGTCCTAAATGTCTTAACTCAAAAATAGGAATATCT
Organism: Carlito syrichta; assembly: GCF_000164805.1. Taxonomy (NCBI): domain Eukaryota; kingdom Metazoa; phylum Chordata; class Mammalia; order Primates; family Tarsiidae; genus Carlito; species Carlito syrichta. Next base: position 101,696 of record NW_007251003.1, on the reverse strand, counting down.
AATAACATTTAAGCACTGTGCTAGAACAATAGAAGATGCATTTTATTAAAGAAATCTTTTTTTTTTAATAAGAAGGATTTATTGAGAGAACAGAAAAGCTCCCACAGTGGGAGGGGACCTGAAGGGATTGCCCAAAGCAATCTTTCATTAGCACTAAAGAAAAATGGGCATATATTGTCTTTTGACTATCTCCATAGTTTTATCTTTTCCAGAATAACATATAGTTGGAACTGTACAGTATACAGCCTCCTCAGATTGACTTCTTTCACTTAGTACTATTAAGGTTCCTTTGTGTCTTTTCGTGGCTTGAAAATTTATTTCTTTTTAGTGCTGCACAATATTTAATCATCTGAATGTAGTACACACCTACTAAAGGACATCTTGGTTGCTTCCAAGTTTTGGCATGAATAAAGCTGCTATAAGTATCTATATGCAGGTTTTGGTGTGGACATAAGTTTTCAGTTCATTTGAGTAAACACCAAGGAGCTTGACTGCTGGATCATATGGCAGGAATGTGTTCAGTTTTGAAAGAAACTGCCAAGCTATCTTTCAAAGTCACTGTACCATTTTGCATTCTCACCAGCAATAAATGCAACTTCCTATAATTCCACATCCTTCCCAGCCTTTGAAGTTGTCAGTGTTTTGGATTCTTGCCATTCCAATTGATGTGTATTGGTATCTCGTTTTACTTTGCAACCCCCATGACATATCATGTAGGGCACATTTTCATATGCTTATTTGCCATCTGTGTATAAGCATTTAAATTTTTAAAATAAAAAAGCATATATTTAAGGTGAACAGCATGTTTTGATATACATATGCACAGTGATTGCTTACTACTGTCAAGCTAATCAACATATCCATCTCATTACATATGATTTCTGTGTATGTGTGTGATGAGAGAACCTGAAATCTACTCTCTCAGCAAATTTCCAGTATGCACAACTGAATTATTAACGCTAGTCGTCATGCTGTACCTTAAATCTCTAGACATGTTCATCCTATGTAACCTCAACTTTTGTACCTTTTGACCATCATCAACCCACTTCCTCCACCTGTCCACCCCTAGTAACCACTGTTCTTTCTCTGCTTCTATACATTCAAGTCTTTTAGTTTCTACATATAAGTGCAGTATTTTTCTTTCTCTTTCTAGTTTATTGCATTTAGCGTAGTGACTTCAGTTTTTACCCATGTTGTCACAAGTGGCAAGACATGTTTTTGAAGGCTAGTATTTTGTTGTGTGGCTGCCAAGGGTTGGGGGGAAGAGAGAGATGAATTGGTAGATCTTTAAGCACAGAGGATCTTTAAGGCAGCATAATTACTCTGTATGATACTATAATAGTGTATATATGTCATTATATGTTTTTCAAAACCCCTAAAATGTACAACATCACTCTTGTGTAAAGTATGGACTTTGGGAGATAATAAGGTGGCAATGTAGGTTCATTGAATGTAATAAACACACTACTCTGGTGCAGGATGTTGTTACTGCCAAAGGCTGTGTAAGAGACGGGGTATATGATATCTACTTATACTTTCTGTTTAATTTTGCTGTGAACTCAAAGCTACTTTAAAAAGTAAAGTCTACTTAATTTTTTTTTAAAGGTCATATATGCCTGAGGTTTAGTCCCAACGACTAAGCTAAGAGATCAACCAAGTGGCAGCATCTGGAAAAAATTATAGGGTTTGATTTAATACAAATTTTAATTCCTAAACTAGTTCTGAATCACACTTAGAGAAGGGAAGAAAATGGCATTACTTCAGCCCCTTTATGCCAGTTCCTTCACATTTAGTTCCATTTAATTCTAACAAAACCCTAGGAAGTAAGTATAATCCCTTTTCAGGTAAGAAAATTGGATTCTGAGAAGTTAGATTATTTGTTAAATTCCACAAGCTAGAGGTGGAGGGAGCAGGTTTCAAACCTGTCTGCCTCTCTTTATGTCCAACTACCAGCTGCCTCATTCATGTAGATGAGGAATAATGAAAAAAATGAAGTATACATAGATGATTGGCAGAAATGCAATAGGAGATAAAATTCAGTTTCCCTGTCCAACTTTAAGAGGCAAGATGGAGGAACGTTTATTCCTAACTCCTCATGTTTTCATAGAGGGTGGTAATTTCTACTCCACTCTCCAGGAGGGAAAAGCATGTGAGGAAGATGTGCCGGTGCTTCTCTCTGCCTCATTATTTGTTCTTTCCAGGGCAGGAGGAATGTCTTCTCTGATAGTTGAGTTTGGGAAAAGGAAATGATTATGCTCAGATTATCCTTCTGGCTTCTGTCTGGTGGGCACATTCTCTGCCTCTCTACTTGGTGAGCTTTCAGGCCTGGTCTCCTCTGGGAAAGTAGCTGGCAGTTTTCCAATTCAGGGATACTAGAAGGTACTGGGAGATCACTGTGGTTGTACCTCTAAGCCATGGTCTTTGGTCAGCTTTATTAGTAATAGAGGAGACCATTCAAAGGAAAGATAACTAGAGAGCCCCTAAAAAGTATTATGTGAGCCGGGCTCGGTGGCTCAGCCTGTAATCCTGCGCCTTTGGGAGGCTGAGGTGAGTGGATTGCCTGAGCCCGCGAGTTCAGTTCGAGACCCGCCTGGGCAGCGAGACCTCATCTCTACAATAAATCAAAAAATCAGCCGGGCGTGGTAGCGCATGCCTGTAATTTCGGCTACTCGGAAGGCTGAGGCGGAAGGATCGCTGGAGCCCAGCAGGTCGAGGCTGCGGTGGGCGGGAGCGGCCACCGCACTCCAGTCTGGGCGACAGAGTGAGACTTCAACTCAAAAAAAAAAAAAAAGTATTATGTGAGAAAACCATCCCCAAGACAGAGTAACCAGTCTCCATAAGGTAAGCATGAAAGAAAAAAAACCCTAAAGGCAGTTAGAAAGAACAGACCACCTACTGGGGAAGACCCATTAGAATTGCAGCAGTCTTCTCAGCAGAAACCCTACAAGCGGGAAGGGACTGGGGCCTCATCTTTAATGTTCTTAGAGAAAAGCAATTCCAGCCAAGAATTTCCCATCCCACCAAGCTAAGCTTCATCAATGAAGGGTAGTTTAAATCCTTCCCAGACATCCAATCCCTAGGAGAATATGACACCCCCAGACCAGCCCTTCAGGAGATGCTTAAGAAAGTTCTGGGCACAGAAACAATAGAACAGTTCTACCCACTGAAAAAGCTGATATTTTGATCTTCTATTTGTCTGCCTCTCAGTTGGTGCCAAACTAGGGCAAGAATATAATTTGATCTGCTGGCCCCTGAAAACCTCAAAAATAGGTAGAATGAAGTCTAGAGGATGAATATGTTAACTTTTATGTATATCAGGATAATTATCATGAAATATAATGCAGTAATAGTTTTCATTCCTACCTCTGGGGGAGAAGGTAAGAACAATCCCTGGCAAAATATTTGAAGAAAAATGAATGAAAAATATGTTAAAAGGGTTATCAGTGTATGGAAAAGAAGAGTTGTTCAAGTAAGCTTGCTTTTCTGCTTCAATAGCACCGACCTGGGGAGCCCATTTTAGTGACTACTCTCTACAGAGCTGTACTTACGATGTTTTATTATTTTACATTCCTTTTTGGTCCTGGCCAACAGCTGTCTTACAAATTTATTTTCTGTTATGTTCATGTTGGGAGAAAGGCATGTAAGTACTTAATTCATTGCATGAGTGGTGGTGCTTATCTAACCTTTCATTGGGGTTTTTGGTATGATTTTGTTTTTTATACCCCCTGTTATCTGTAAATGTTCTGAAGAGCTATGTTTTTATGGGCAGAAGTCCATGTTTATGAAATTTCTCGATGGCTTACCTGCCAGATACCAAGTCTGTCAGTCTTCTGGGTGTCCAGCTAGGCCATCTGTGTGTGCAGGGCACACATAGGTTTCCATGATGTGAGGTGTGGCTATTCATCTCTTTGCACATTTTTATTCAATTTGAGGGTATTGTGTCTGGTGCCTAGGCATTCTGAGAGTCAATTTATTCATTGGTTTTTGAAACGTCACTTTGACTAAACCATAATACAATTGAACATTGCTTAAGGACTTGCTTGTTGATCCTTAATTCATCATATGAAAATAGGTTTAAAGTAAACCCACTTCTAACAGTACCACTGTATCACTGTTTAACCATTTACTGAGGCCAGCCATCTAGAAGTCATCCTTGATTGTGCTCATTATCTTATATCCAAATTATCAAGTCTGTTCAGCTCTACTTTCAAAATACATATTATATCTGTCCATCTTGGATACCTCTGTCATTGCCATCCAAGTTCAAGCCACCATCATCCCTACTTGTTTGAATTACTGCAATAATTCTTCCCCCTCTTGATCTGCATATGGACTATTTTCCACAAAGCATCCAGAACAATCTTTTTACTATACCAAACAGATTATATCACTGCCCTTCAATTTCTTCCCAACAGTCTTTGCTATTGCCTATAAAGACCTACATGATTTGGCCTTTGACTCACTCTGCAACCTTATCTCATCCACTCTCCCTCATTATCATTCTGTCCTGGTCACATTGTTTCTCAAACAAGTCAAGTTAGTTCCTATTTCAGGGTCCTTGTACTTGCTCCTCTGCTTGGAATGGCCTTTAACAACAAGAAACGTTTATTCCTACTATGCACTAGGGACTACTTTAGGTCCAGAGACTAGAGCTTAAAGTAAGACAAAGTTTCTGTCCTTCAGAATCTTTTATCCTATAGAAAGAAAGCAGAAAAACAAACAAACAAATATGTAAGTCAGGTAACAGTAGGTCAGGATAAGAGCAGAGAGTAATGGGTAAGAGGTGTGTTACTTTATGTAAAGTGTTCAGAAAAGACCTGACAAGGTAACTCTTGAGCAGAAGCCTGGAGGAAATGAAAGAGTGACTACATGGCTATTTGGAGGAAGCATATTTCAGGAAGAGGGAATAGCAAATATGAAAGCCCTGAGGCATGACTGAGCCAGATGTTTTCAGGGAAGAGCAAGAATGTCGTGCCTAGAATGTAACAAGCAGGGCAGGGAGGGTAGTAACATATGAGTTTAGTGAGGTGGTGTAAGCCCAAATCATGAAGGTCCTTGTAGGCCATGAAGGACTTTAGCATTTAAGCTATATCACAAAGAAAACCATTGGGTGATCATGAACTGACTTATACTTTTATTCTTTGCCCTATTGTGTTGAGAATAGATAATATGGAAGAGGAAGTCACATGGCAGGAATACTAGGAGGTTACTGCTATAGGTAATTTTTTCTTTTTCGTTTTTATTTTTATTTTTTGAGTTGGAGTCTCACTCTGTCACCCAGACTGGAGTGCAGTGACATGCTCACGACCACCCCAGTGCTGACCTGCTGGCCTCCAGTAATCCTTCTGCCACAGCCTTCCAAGTAGCCGGAACTACAAATGTGCACTCCCATGCCCGGCTAATTTTTGATTTATTGTAGAGATGAAGTCTCGCCAGGTTGCCCAGGTTGTTCTTGAACCCATGGGCTCAGGCAGTCCATTCACCTTGGCCTCCCAAATTGCTGGGATTACAGGATTGATCCACCATACCTGGCCTATAGTTAATTTTAATGGTGATGTGAAGTCAGAGAATCCTGGATGTAAGTCAAAGGAAGAGCTGGACCTCACAAAATGGTTTGCTGATATAGATTTAATATGGTTATAAGAGAAAGAGAGAAGTTGAAAATGAATCTAAGTTGTCCTGAGCAATTGATAAATCTTCTCCATTTACTACTATTTTAGCAAACTTAGTGGCATAAAATGTCTATGTTATTTTACTCACAGATTTGATGGGTTATAAGTTCAAATGAGGCATAGCAGGAGTAGCATATCTTTGTTCCAAAATATTTGGATCCTAGTTGGGAAGAGCCAAAGCTTGTGGTCCAGTGGAGGGGACTGGAATTATCTGGAAGTGTCTTCATTCATGTTTTTGGCAGTTGATGCTGGCTTTTGGTTAGGGCTTCAGCTGTGTTGTTAGCTGGAACATGTACTCAAGACTTCCCCAGGTGGTCTTTCCATGTGGACCAGTTTGGGCTTCCACTAAGCACAGCAGCTAGTTTCTGAGAGTGACTGACCCAAAAAAGCCAAATAGAATTGCATTTTCTTTTTTAAAAAAAATTTTATTTTAAAGATGGGTATAGTTCAGGGTTAGGTATACAAATGTTCATTATTCAGGTACCCTTGTTGATAAGGTGTGCTTCCCTCTCCCCTGACAGTTTCCCATTACTGCCAATCTCCCCCACCCCCCGCGCCTCTGGCAGTTTACCTCTATTGCCAATCCCTTTCCTATAGTATTATAATAATTGTTAAAGGTCTGCTTATGAGTGAGAACATGTGGTACTCAGTTCTTTGTTTCTGTGATAGATCACTCAGTATTATAGACTCTAAGTCCAAGTTGCTGCGAAGTTCATAATTTTGTCCCTCCTTATGATTGTGTAATATTCCGTTGTGTATATGTACCACAGCATCACACAATATCACTTTCAGTATACTTTACTGGATGAGGCAGTCACAAAGTTTCACACAGAGTCAGGAAGAGAAGACAGACACACTACTGCTCAATGGGAGATGTGTATAGGTCACACTGTGAGAAGAGCAAGTAGAATGATAATACTGTGGCAGCCCTCTTTGGAATGTACCATCTACCACAATGGAAAGGCTGTGGAAGTAGCAGATGTACATAGGAATGCAAAATTAAGAATTAGATTTGGAGGTGTTTTATTTGTGGTATCTATTAGACAACTAAGTGGAGATGTCAAGCAAGCAGTCATGTATATGAATTTGGAGAGAGGTCTGTGCAAATATATTTGGAAGTCATTGGTCTATTTAAAAGCATAGTCTAGAGCAGGGGGGAGATGGCAGCTGAGCCAGCTGAACTATAACAAATCCAGAGCCCGGTTCAGGGAAGAATAGAGAACTGAGTAAACATCAGAAGGGAAAGCCTCTCCCACTGACACTGAATAACAGAACTAAAGAGAAAAACAAGAGACGTGTCACAAATGAAGAAAACCCAAAGGAAGACCTCAGGCAATTTCAAGTTTACCAAAGACAAAACTGAAAAATCAGACCTTGGTGCCCAAACAATGGAAGTCACGAATGACTGGCCTCAGAATACTACAGGGATTAGGGAATGGATTTTGACTCAAGAAAGACAAGATGCAACACTGAAATAAATTGTAAAAGAGATTTTGGCAATACAAATTTTCATCCAGGAAATAAATACAAGATGACAAGCATGAAAAGCAGAATTAGACTAACTGAATAAAGAATCCCAGAATTTGAAGACCAGAACATGGAATTAACCTGATCTGTAAAAAACATAGAAAGAAGACTCACAAAGAAAGAACAAAGCCTATAAGAGATGTGTGGTTATATCAAGAGGCCAAACCTATACCTGATTGGTATCCCAGAAGAAGGAAGAGAAATGGAGAACAACTTGAGCAAGTATTGCAGGAGATAATCCAAGAAAACTTTCCCTATCTCACCAGAGAAGTGAACCGCCAAGCATAAGAGATACAGAGAACCCCCACAAGACATCAAAAGAGAAGACCAACCCCTAGACACATAGTAATTCTCCTACACAAAGTAAGCACAAAAGAAAAAATCCTAAAGGTAGCAAGAGAGAAAGGTCAGACTACCTGCCAGGGAAAACCAATCAGAATAGCAGCAGACCTATTGGCAGAAACACTACAAGCAAGAAGGGACTGGAGCCCTATATTCAAAGTCCTCAAAGATGAACAATTTCAACCAAGAATTTCCTATCCAGTCAAGTTCAACTTCATTGGTGATGGAGAATTAAAATCCTTCCCAGACACCCAATCCCTAGGAGATTATGCAGCTTCCAGACCAGCTATACAGAAGATGCTTAAAAAGGTTTTAAGCACAGAAGAAAGAAAAAAAATAATGACCACACACTTCCTAAGAGAACAGCAGAGCACAGAATCAACAGAGAATACAGCACAACAAGAAACTTGAAAACACACACATACATCAACCTCAAAGCCAAAAGAAAACAAGCAAAGAAAAAACTTTAAAAGAACTTCATAGCAGGAATAAATAATCACATTTCAATAATCAACCTGAATGTGAATGGACTAAATGCACCACTGAAAAGACACAGAATGGCAAATTATTTGCTGTATCCAGGAGATCCATCTCACTACAAGGGACACACACAGACTCAAAGTTAAAGGATGGAAAATGAGTTTCCAGGTAAATGGATCACAAAAGAAGGCAGGAATTGTGATCTTAATATCAGAAAGAACAACTTTTAAGCTATCAAAACTTTTAAAAGATGCAAAAGGGTACTACATAATGTTAAAAGGTTCAATCCATCAACAAGAAATATCCATCCTAAACATATATGCACCCAACACAGGAGCACCAGCAATTTATAAAGCAACTACTAAGTAAACTAAAAAAAGATATTGACTCTAACACTATTATAGCAGGGGACTTGAATACCCCACTGACAGCCCTAGAAAGACCAACAGGCAAAAAAAATCAACAAGGAGATCCAGAACCTAAACTTGACACTCAACCAAATGGACTTGAGATACCTACAGATTTTTCCACCCAACAACCACAGAATATATATTCTACTCATCACCACATGGAGTGTACTCCAAGATTGATCACATCCTTGGCAATAAATCAAGCATAAATAAATTCCATAAAGTTGAAATCTTCCCATGCACATTCTCAGACCACCATGGTATAAAAATAAATATCAACACCAACAACATTTACCCAAAGCCCACAAAGACATGGACACTAAACAGCATGATGCTGAACAACTACTGGGTCAACACTGAAATCAAAGCAGAAATGAAAAGATTCCTGGAAACAAATGAAAATGAAGAAACATCTTACCAAAACCTCTGGGATGCCATGAAATCAGTTCTAAGAGGGGAATTTATATCTCTACGAGCACACATCAAGAAAACAGAAAGATCACAAGTGGAGAACCTAACAATATCACCTAAGGGAGCTGAAGAGAAAGACCACCAAAACCTAACTTTAGCAGAAGAATCCAGATCACCAAATTACAAGCCCATATACAGGACATAGAAGACAAAAATATAATAGAAAACATCAACAAAACAAAAAGGTGGTTCTTTGAAAAAATTAACAAGATTGATGGACCCCTACCAGAATGACCAAGAAAAAGAGAAAAAAAGCCCAAATAAACACAATCAGAAATACAAAAGATCAAATCACAACTGACCCCGAAAAAATACAAAAAATTATCAGAGATTACTATGTATACCTATAGGTAAATAAATTTGATAACCTAAATGAAATGGAGGACTTCCTGACATCACACAACCTCCCCAGGTTGAAACAAGAAGACACTGAGACACTAAATAGACCAATAACAACCCAGGAAATTGACTCTATCATACGAAAACTACGTACAAAAAAAAAAAAAACCCTGAACCAGGTTGCTTCCCAGCAGAATTCTACAAAACATACAAAGAGGAACTGATACCAATCTTATTGAAAGTATTCCAGGCAATTGAGAAGGATGAAATTCTTCCCAAATCATTTTATGAAGCTAACATCATACTGGTACCCAAACCAGGTAAAGATCTGACAAAAAAAGAGAACTACAGGCCAATATCCCTTATGAACATAGATGCAAAAATCCTCAACAAGATTCTAGCAAATCGGATCCAAAAACACATCTCAAAAATCATCCACCATGACAAGTAGTCTTCATCCCAGGATGCAGGGCTGGTTCAAGACTCGCAAGACCATAAATGTAATTAAATACATTAAGAGATGTAAAAACAAGAACCACATGATTATCTTATTAGATACAGAAAACGCTTTTGATAAAATCCAACATCCCTTCTTGATAAAAACCCTTAAACACCTAGGTATAGAAGGAGCATACCTCAAAATAGTAAGTGCCATCTGTAATAAACCTACAGCTAACATATTACTAAATGGACAAAAACTGGAAACACGTCCCCTGAAAACTGGAACAAGACAAGGCTGCTCACCCTTACCCCTCTTGTTCAACATTGTGTTTGAAGTCCTAGTTCAAGCAATTAGACAAGAGAAGGAAATCAGGGGAATCCAAATAGGAAAAGAGGAAGTCAAGTTATCCCTCTGCTGATGGTATGATCCTATACTTTGAAAATCCAAGAGAATCTGTCAAAAACCTGCTTTCGCTGATAAAGGACTTTGGCAAAGTCTTAAGTACAAAATAAATGTGCAAAAGACAGTTGTATTGCTCTACACCAACAACAAGCAAGCGGAGACCCAAGTTAAAAGCACAATCCCATTCACAATAGCCACCAAAAAAATGAAATACTTTGGTATCTGCCTAACCAGAGAAGTGAAAGACCTTTACATGAGAACTACAAAACACTACTCAAAGAAATCCAAGGAGACACAAACAAATGGAAAAATATTCCATGCTCATGGATAGGAAGAATCAACATTGTTAAGATGTCCATCTTACCAAAGACAATCTACAGATTCAGCGCAATACCCATTAAGTTACCAACATCATTTTTCTCAGACCTGGAAATGACAAAACAGAAATTCATATGGAAACATAAATGACCATAAATAGCCAAAACAATCCTTAGCAAAAGAAACAAAGCAGGAGGTGTCACACTTCCAGACTTCAAACTTTATTGTAAGACTGCAGTAATCAAAATATCCTGGCATTGGTACAAGAACAGGCATATAGACCAGTGGAACAGGATAGAGGTTCCGGAAGCAAATCCTCAATTTCTCAACCAGCTCATCTTCAAAAAATCTCCAGCAATCACCACTGTGGAGAAGAGAACCTATTCAGTAAATGGTGCTGGGAAAACTGACTGATCACATGCAGAAGACTGAAACAGGACACAATCAATACACCAAAATTAACTCTAAATGGCTCAAAGACCTAAATATAAAACCTCAAACTATACGAATCTTAGAAATACAGGACACACCCTTATGGACATTGGAGCTGGGAACCAATTCCTATTCAAACTCTAAATGCCCATACCTTAAGAAGTAAGATAGACAAGTGGGACCTCATCAAACTAACGAGCTTCTGCAAAGCAAAAGAAACCATCAAGAGAGCAGGGAGACAGCCCACAGAATGGGAAAAAATATTTTCCAACTGTATATCTGACAAAGGTCTAACATCTAGGATCTACAAGGAACTCAAACGTGCAGAAAAGAAAAAGACAAACAGCCCTTTTAAAAAGTGGGCCAAAGACATGAATAGACAATTCTCAGACGAAGATATACAGGCAGCCAATAGACACATGAAAAAGTGCTCAGCTTCACTCATCATCAGAGAAATGCAAATCAAAACCACATTGAGATACCACCTGACCTCAGTAAGAATGATCATCATTAATAAAACAAATATCAACAGATGCTGGCCAGGATGTGGAGGAAAAGGAAAGCTTCTACACTGCTGGTAGGAATGCAAACTAGTGCAACCTCTTTGGAAGACAGTGTGGCGATTTCTGAAAGAGCTAGAAACTGACCTTCCAAATGACCCAGCGATTTCCCTATTGGGAATATACCCGGAGGAACTCAAATCATTTTACAAAAAAAGATACCTGCACACATATGTTTGTTGCAGCTCTAGTCACAATAACAAAAACATGGAACCAACCATGTTGTCCATTGAAGCTGGACTGGATTTAAAAAATGTGGTACATAAACACAATGGAATATTATGCAGCCATAAAATACAAGCATATGGACTTTGCAGCAACTTGGATGGATTTAGAGTTGACCATACTCAGTGATCTATCACAGAAACAAAGAACAGAGCACCATATGTTTTCAAACATAAGCGGACCTTGAACAATTATTATAATACTATAAGAAAGTGATTGGCAGTAGTGGGAAACTGTCAGGGGAGGGAGGATGGGATTGGCAGTTGAGGGAAACTGCTAGGGAGGGAGGGGCATACCTCATCAACAAGAGTACCTGCATAATCAACATTTGTATACCTAACCCTGAATTGTACCCCACATCTTTATAATAAAAAAGAAAGAAAGAAAAAAAGCATGGTCAGGATGAGGTAGAGTGTAGGTCAAGGAGAGAAGGTCCTAGGACAGATTGCTGGAGCACTTCAGTGTTCAGAGTCAGATGAAAGAAGTCTGCCAAGAAGACTGAGATGAGTGGCCAGTGCCACCAGAGAGTGGTGTTTTAGAAGCCAAGTAAAGAAAGTATTCCGAGAAGAATCCACTGCCTCAGATGCTATTGTAAGATGCTAACTGAAAATTAACTCTGGCAGCATAAAGGTCATTGATGACCCTTATGAGATAATTCCTTGAGTGGTGGACCTCAAAATCAGCTGGATGTGGGTTTAAGAACAAATGAGAGGAAACGGAGACTGTAAGTGTGGACATCTATTTTGAAGAGTTTGGCTGTAAAGGGAAACAGATGAATGAGATGGTTTTTAGAAACCATGAGATGTCAGTTTAAAGGAGGGTTTATTTTTGTTTTCATTTTTTATTTTTAGCCTGAAATATTTTAGAGCACATTTGTATACTAGTGGGGAAAAAACACAGAAAGTGTAGTAAATAATGGTAGGAGACATCTGCCAGAGCAAAGTCCTTGAGCAGGCAAGAGGGAAAGGCATGCCGTGGAAGACATGTATACTGGGTTCCTTTCCTTTCCAGGTCCAGATACGTGTCCTCCTCCTGCAGGAAACCTTCTCTATCTAGTTGTGTGAAATCTCCTGTGCAATTATCATAATCTTTTTATTGTTCTTCATGGCACTTCACCCTTTCATTTATTCATTCACTATCACCCCATCAGAATATGGGCTCCCTGAGGGCCAGGATCTGGCCTGACTTATTTATTATTCTATTCCTACTATCTAGAACCTGGCATGTGAAGGGTGTTTAGAAAAATGTTTTCAGTGAATGACTGACTGCTGAATGAATTGATAGGAATCTTTTTATCTTGATTTCGCACCCTTCAAAATTATTTTACAAATTTAAGCAGTGTAAATGTGATTTTGTCCTCCCATTTTAATTAGGGCATCATTTTGATATTTCTGGGGATCAGCAGAAGGAATAATAGGAACATCGGTTTGGGGTATTTTATACCGCCTAGTTCTAAGTGCATCCTGAGCAACTTGATTATTTCTGAGATAGATCCTCATTTGACAGACTCCTGAGACAAGAATTTGGTATAAAACAACAGTATAAGCCATTTCTGACCCTCCATTGTTCAGACTGAATATCAGTTCAGTTGCTCAGGAGAGAGGACTAGAAATTAAAAGTTAAAAGCTACATGTTTTATAAGGTTCTTAGTGTTTTACTCTGTCCACGCTCTAACTCATCTTACGTCTTAGTGTGTTGCAACATTATGAATTAAGATTTGGGAAGCATTTTCTGATTCTCAGATAAAAGACACTCTGTAAGTTCACAGTATCATTATCATGGTAACTATGACAAATGAAAAGCTTCATTCACTTTCCTCTCTTATAAGTTACTTCTTATTGATCTGTCATGTCAGATAATATTGTATTTTCTTACACATCTTTTTCTCTCCTTTTTTCATGTATTAGAGTCATAAAGTAATTTCACAGCAAGGAAGGAACACTATTGTGTGGAATATCATATGATATATCCCAAGTTTCTGATATTTGATGAACACTCCAAATTCAACTATTGACTTACAAAGCTGTGGTTTTTTTCATTATATTATGTTTTTGGCTTTCAGTGTTAGGAGAAATGCCTGATTAAAAGGAGCCTGCAAGTTAATTCCCAACATGCCCTTTGGCAGGTTTTTCATTTCACTTAGAGGTGGGAGCAGGTGGTGTCATTTAGAATTAAATACATCATGTCTCAGTTGGCAGAAAAACAGCACTCAGTGATGAAATATCCCAGCAATGAATCTCATTAATTGTTCACCAATTTGTGGTAGCTTTATTTATATTTGCATACTATAATACAAGTACAATGAAGTGTCATATATTTAGATCTTACTTAGTGTTAGGTTCGGCTATAAGGTATAAAAGGCCTTTGGTATAACAGCCTGAAGGGCTGGTATGTGGTTGCCAATTTGTCTTCTACAGCAGGCTCCCCAAAACAGTCTTGTTACATTTCCTTCATTTTCCAGTGAAGTGATAGCGATTTCACAAAACTGTGGCCCTGCTTAAGCCGACACTATTTTTAGCATTTGTACTCTGAAAAGATAGAACAGATCCTATTTGAACTCTTACATGTTTTCAGAGGCTTAATACTCCTGCAAATTATAATGTTTTGCTAGCATTTAAATATCTCTAAATGTCAAAGGGCACCTGAAAAATCCATCTGATATTTGTTATAGAAAGATATGTATTTAAATTCAAGTAACCATGTCTTGCATTTGATGCAATTTATTAGAAAAATCATTCTAGGATCATTAGACTAAATTATTTTCTTTTTATGTAGCTGTTTCCATGATAACGTATTTGAGAAAATATAAAAACATGTTAGTTTTAAATGATTTATTTAATGTTAATATCCAGAAAAGATAGCAATCTAGTAAGTGTCCTTTTTCTGAATTCATCATTTTCATTTATAAAAGGACTTATGGCACATTTATTATATGCCAAGTTTGGGGCTGGCTTGTGGAAAATGTGAAAGATACTTAGGATAGTCTCTCCCTTTCAAGGAACCCAAAGTCCCTTAGAAAAACTAGATGCAAACATATGAAAGACAGAGAAATAAATATCAGCGTACAATCAACAAATTATGTAGAAAAAACAATAAGTATTATAGATCAGAGTATCTCAGTTTTATTGCAATATTTTTTATTATTAAAGATTTTTACTTATAGGTATATAGTGATGTAGCCTATTGAACAGATCAGATCTCCACAATAAAGTAAAATTGATATGGTTTGCAGTACTTTATTTTGATAAGAATGCATTGCTGTCATTGATGATACAAGGATTATCTTGAAAAGACTACTATATTAGAGGACGGGAGACATTAATTCTGTCTTTGCTTTATATCTGCCTAGATGTGTGGCCTTCAGGAAGTCACTTATTTTCTATTATTTTTCTAATTATAAAATGGGAAGCTGTATAGAAAATCCAATGCCTTAGGTCCCATATTTGCTCTCCAAATTCATTGTTCAGTCCTCAGTCTGGAATAGATCCCTGAGACTCTTTACCACCTCAGAAGTTGACATCTGATTTTCAAATTTACTGGAACCATTTCTAAGTCCAGCCACACTGATGTGGAGTTACCAGCTACAGAAGTAGAAATATCTAACAAGAATTGTACCATTTAAAATGACAGTAAATTCAAAGTGGTGATAGGCAGATTATATTGATGCAATTTTTAAAAGATGGTAAGCTTTGTTTCAAAATTTTTTTCCCTCACTTTTCATCTATTTTTACCAAAAGCTTTTGGTAAAAAGGACTTCAGAAACAATTCAGCATTCTGACTTTTACCACCAGTTGCTGTAATTTTAACACCAAAATGTACTTATCATCTGAATCTACTGAAAAGACTGTCATGTAATTGTTGACAAGTTAAAATTAACCTTATTTCTGAGTAAAGTTAATTTTTAAAAGCATGTTTTAGAAGATACTTTTCAAGTATTTCCAGTGTCTTATTTAAAGTATACTATGACTTTATTTATCATGGAATTCTAATTTTAAAATTTATGTCAGTGATGATAATCTCTGTGGCGAGTGGCTACCATATTGGACAGTGCAGCTCTGGCATTCTGATTCTTAGCCCTCATGGCATGGGCAAGCTCTAAGTGGGGTTTTAAAAAATCTGACTATCCAGTCCCACACCAGACCAATTACATAAAAGTCTTTGAGGGTGGGAGCCCAGGCATCAGGTCTTATTTAGAAAACTTTCCAGGTGATTTCAATGTGAGCCAAGTAATAGGACCACAATATGGATTGGAGGCCTCATTGAGGGGGCTTGTTTTTATCCTAGAACAATGATAAAACTTTAAAGAATTTTGAACAGGAGTAAGGGGCAATCTGATTTACGTTTTTTAAAGATCACTCTGGTGAAAGCACAGAGAACAGATTAGAGGGAAATACAGTAGATCTAAATGTTGGCAGATCCTTTTAGTAGCTTGGGCAGTAGCCCAGTTCAGATATGATAGTAGATGGAGATGGAATCAAGAGTTATTTAGATGATGAAAGGTCTTGATCCCACAAATTGATTATGGAGCGGGGGGGAGAAGGAGGTGTTGTTCAGTGTGATGCCAGATACTGCAAGAAGACGCAACAGTGATGTAATTTTTAAACGATCCAACAAAAGTTTTTGTGTGTCCTGAGTTTTGAATCTGTGCATCCAGACACATGAAAAGGCAAAATAAGATCTTTCCATTGCTGAGGAAGCTCTTAAGTTCTGCTATCAAGTATTTAAATCATTAACTGTAACACCGAAGGAGGTTAGGAATTGTACCACTGAAGAGGAATATTACTTATTTTATTCTTGTTACTTAGGAAGGTAAGTCATCTAAGGGAAAGACACATTGGAGAGTAATTATTTTATTGTTGGGTTCATGACTTACTAGTGTCCTTCTGAAGAAAATATGTATTTGTGTCAGAAAAGACTTATAGAATTAGCAGTTGATTTTGAATTTTAAATAGTTGGAATGAAAGTGATAGGTTAATCCAATATCTTCTTTTTGTGGATTGAAGCTCCAGGGGGTTTAAGAATGTGCTCAAGGTCACACTGTTCTCATTTCTTCACACCACAATGAACTTGTGAGGTTGTATGCTCACTTGTTTCTTGTAAACCTGTGGCTCCTCAGAGACCTTACTTCTCCATGTTTATATACATTTCTGTATTTTCTTGAACTCATATATTTTCTTCCTCTTCTTGTATTGAAAATATAATTTATTCTGAGACAGACTTATTACACCTCTTTTAATTATTTCATATTGAATTTTTTACTTATAGTAAAATGCTATGAAAATCCTTTACTCAAATGTCATGTGTTCCATTGACTAAGAATGTCCATATATGCCAGTAGTAATTTTTAAAATATATGTGTTCTGTTTATCATACTCTTGAATTTTTTTAGTTCTTTAAAACCCCATATTTCAACATGTGAACATTTGAAAATGTATTTACTGACATATTCTAGTCATATTGTAACAGAAAGGCTCATTTGAGCTGGAAAGAACAGATTACTTATATTGTGACTTAAGAACCAGCTCTGTGACCTCAGATAAGTAAATTCTTTTTTCTGACCTTTAGTTTCCTCATTATAATCGAGGATGATGATACCTATCTGATAAAGCTATTATAAAATTTAACAGGGATAATATTATTACTTGGCTTCAGTATTAGCAATAAGATATAGGACTCCAAATTCACAAAACCTAGCTTATAAGCATGTTATGATTTTTCACTGTTTTTTATGTTCCTTGATAGCTGAGTTTAAGCTAATTAGACCAAAATAGCAAACAAAGAACCTCCACCAAAGACACCTTCCAGATTCATGGTTCCTGCTCCATCCTCAGTGTACTCAAGAGCCCTCACCTCCAGCTCACATACTTCCAGGAAAATCACTGTTATCCCTTACTTATTCCTCTTGCATTACCATAGCCTATACAGCAATTATATGTATTTATTTCACTGTCTTCTATGGCTTCAGGATTGGGGTATTTTCTAAAGCTACATTTTCAGGGTCTTTTCTGATCATTCTATATCCCTGTTCTTTGAATCTCTTTATTCTTAGGCCAAGGAGGAAGTATTTCCCGATGCTTCCGAAAACACTGCCTGTCTACTTTCTCTATCCAAAGCAGGTGATGGTTTTATACATAATTGAGATTTAATTGCTCTCTAACCAAAGAATTTCTGAAGCAACTGGTGCTCTAAGACAGCAGTCCCCAACCTTTTTGGCCTCAGACACCAGTTTTGTGAATGACAATTTTTCCACGGACAGAGGTGGGGTGAGAGTCATCAGGCATTAGATTCTCATAGAGAGCATGTAACCTGGATTCCTCTCATGTGCAATTCACAATAGGATTCGTGCTCCTATGAGAATATAATGCCACCACCCATCTGAGTGAAGATGGAGCACTGCTCACCAGCCATTCACCTCCTGCTGTGCAGCCCAATTCCTAACATGGCCAAGTATCAGTCTACCACTGGCGGGTAGGTGACCCCAGATCTAAGAAAAATGTATCTGAAGATATCTAGCTGAGTGCCTAGCACAGAGTAAGACTCTATTAAGTGTTTGCTTAAGCTTTGAGCTATGTGGGAGTCAATAGAACTTTCTTAAATATTTTTTTCTTTTTTTTAATTTAAGGGACCAAATATATGCAAATAAACACATCCTAAAGAGAATACTATGTCAAATTGCCTGACAGATCATCAAAAACAGTTAAAAATTTTTTCTTTTGGAAAATGACTAATGTTTATACCGGTGCCTTTCCCTCTGTCCCCCCTCCACCATTGAGGCTGCATTTATCCCATTTAGGCAAACAACATGTTGTCAGAAAATAAAACTGTCAAATTGACAATGCTAAGGTAAAGATTCCTAAAACTGTAAGAATCACATAGCAGTTTAGACTTTTATGTTATTTATTTTCCCCCTACTGTTAATTCTGATTTTAAAATAGTTATGTAAGGCTGGGTGTGATGGCTCTCGCCTATAATCCCAGCATTGTGGGAGGCCGAGGTGGGAGGATTGCTTGAGCCCAAGAGTTTGAGACCAGCTTGAGTAACATAGCAAGACCTCCTCTCTACAAAACGTCAAAAAATTAGCCAGGTGTAGTGACACGCACCTGTAATCCCAGGTACTTCGGAGGCTGAGGTGGGAGGATCACCCTAGCCCAAGAAGTCTAGGCTGTTGTGAGCCATGATTGTGCCACTGCATTCCAGCCTGGGAGACAGAGTGAGACCCCAATTAAAATAAAATAGCCACATATATTGCCTCTCTGTGACAATCTTTCTGAGGATTGGAATTGTGCCCTGTCTTCCTTAGGCTTAAAATGTTTGTAGTCATAAGTTATGAGTCCAGTGAATGTCTTAGAATCTCTTTTTCTGTGTACATTTAGATTTAAAGGTTAGAGATGACACGAGAATTATATGAGAGCAAGGCTGAAAGGAGTGCAGACCTTCCTGCCCTGGACCAGAATACCCAGTTCTAGGTGTTTATTGGGCTGATTCAGCTAGTGGCTGAGTTAATTTTCAGTTCTCATCTATGACACCCACAACTGGGTGAGGAAGAAACATGGAACAAACTAATCTTCTACTTCATATTCAAAGAAGAAGGCTTTAAATTAATTGAATAAGGTGATCATTCTCATTTATTGGAAAAAAGAATTTGATTTCTATTGCCTATTAATTTTTTCAAAGAACTTTAAGGGCTACATAGCATATCACCTTAGATATATAATTATAGTGAAACTTTATATGTACTAAGTATAATTAGGTAGGCTGACTCCCGTTATGATTATCTCTTTAAAGTTTCATTTTTAGGTGCAGGCTATTGTTAATGGTTTATATGGTTCTGTTTTATTTTGGATGAAGATTTTTGACAATTCATAATATGTTGTAAGTTAAATTTCATTTATATCCTCCCTACATCATATTTGAATGTAAGAAAATGAATATTTTAGCCCATTTAGGATCATATTCTATGCAAAGTTTCCTTGGAAAAAATATAAAGTATCTTTATCTTAGAAATAATATATTGGCCGGGCTCAGTGGCTCAGCCTGTAATCCCAGCACTTTGGGAGGCTGAGGTGAGTGGATTGCCTGAGCCCGCAGGTTCGAGACCCGCCTGGGCAACTTGGCGAGACATCTCTGAAATAAAATAAAAAAACTTAGCCGGGTGTGGTAGCGTGTGCCTGTAGTTCCAGCTACTTGGAAGGCTGAGGCGGAAGGATCGCCGGAGCCCAGCAGGTCGAGGCTGCGGTGGCCAGGAGCATGCCACGGCACTCCAGTCTGGGTGACAGAGTGAGACTCCAACTCAAAAAAAAAAAAGAAAAGAAAGAAATGATTTATTGGTTCAATATTGAATGAATATTTTTGAAACCCTAACTATAATACCATAATGATAAATTAGAATTTGGTAGTTTACTTTTTGCCATCTTGAAATTTAAGAACAAATCTTAATAGACTTAACTCAGAGAAAAGCAATACATTTTATTCACTTTAAAAACTACTTGAAAAGGGCCAGGTGCAGTGGCTCATGCCTATAATCCCAGCACTTTGGTAGACCAAGGTGAGAGGATTGCCTGAACCCATGGGTTTGAGACCAGCCTGGGCAATGTGATGAGATCTCATCTCTACAATAAATCAAAAAATTAGCCTGGCACGGTGGTGCCTGCCTGTAGTTCCAGCTACTTGAAAGGCTGAGGTGGAAGGATCACCTGAGTCCAGCAGGTCAAGGCTGCAGTGGCCATGAGCATACCACTGCACTCCAGCCTGGACAACAGAGTGAGATGCCAACTCAAAAGAAAAAAGAAAACAACTACTTGAAAAATATGACTGTGTAGCATTTACATTTACAATATGTGGAATGAAACCTGTTACACTCTGCTAAGAATCTTGATTGGTATAGTGAATGTAGATGTTCCACATTATTGGAGGAAAAATAGAAGCACATTTCTTTAACTCCCCAATTTAATAAATGAATTTGTTTTGTAGCACAAAACAAATAAATTACTGTGGAAAATATACATGTCTTAATTTGCCTTGCCCTGCATTACTGTCAAACATGGTATATACATATAATTAAACACCTTTTCAGTGATATATAACTTCTTATAAAATCATGATCAATAATTATCATTAAATTTTTTAAGGATAACAAGCGGTACTCATGTGCAAAATCTTAACTTCTAACATCTTCCTCATTTCCTTGAAAGATTCTATTTGAATCCCAGTTAGTCCCCTAATGAAAAGCCTGCTTCCGAACATAAAAGCCTGCTTCCGAACATACTAGTGAGACTACTCTCTCGTGCAGCTTTTGAACTCACTGATAGGAAATGCAAACAATGAGAGAGACAGGGATGCTGAGGGAAAAGACTGGTGCTCTGACCCTGTACTGTGAGGAAATACAGCGGCTTAGCAAAAGCACTCGCCTTCGGTAAATGAAATGTACACTGTTGAGTTTGGATAAGTAAAAACCTCTCATTTAAATACAGATATGTTTGTAAGGTAAGAGTTTTCGTTTGTTTTTTTTTTTTGGCACAGCTGACACTTTTCTGGGAATTAACTGACTCCCAATTCAGGAAAAGTCAATGTGGAAAGGGAACATAGAGTTGAGGACAGGACAATGGCAAGTGGGGAGAGATACTGTGATGGGGCAGGCAGGGTTGTGTGCTTGAAGAGATGAGTCCAAAACTCTAGAGTCAATAGAGTCTAAAAACTTACCTCTGGATATATTCTTGGTGTATATGTGGCAGTCAGTCCTAGAGCGTTTGCAGTGATAAAAAACTTTGGGAAAATGTTTTTCTTAAGTAATACTTATCTATTGCCATTGGTGAATTCTCAGCTCTCTTTTCAGCACTAGTGTAAACTGTTAACGTTTGATTTCTTTTCTTTTTTTTTTTTTAACACAAAGGCATTTTCCTGTCTAGTATATAGAGTCAGCTTCTAATTCAATTCCAGGAATTGAACAGTACACTTAATTTCCTGAATACCAATTTGGATCAAGCTTGTTTTTGAAGCTTTGGTGCAAAGCACTCAAATTATAATAAAGTAGAAGAAGGAACGAGGAGACCTCAGCACTTCCTTAAGATTGTTACCTAGGTCAAGCACATAAATAACTCATGTGTCAAAGATGAGTTGAAAGAGTACCAAAGGTAGAAAAATAAAATACAACTTTAATTCACATTAGAAGATATGTTTTTGACAGTACCCAGGCTAACAAGTTTGTAGGAGATGGTCATTTCATGAATTTCTTTAATAGTCAACCTGTGGTTAAAAACAAAAAAATCAACTTCAAAGTCCAGATTTTTAAGTAACGTCCTGGTTAGACCCTTCTCTAGAAACAGTACACCTCTATTTCTCTTACTATTATAATAGTGATGATTACGGTCACTATGACATATGGATCCTGGCAGGAAAAAAAAATTAACTCTTTTGACCTGAATAACATTTTATTAATCATTGATAGAGAATATTCGATAGTGTTCTGGGACTCTGAGAGGTGATAGCACACCTCTTAAACAGTTTTTTCTTGCTCACATCAGAAGTTGGGAAGTACTGGAGAAGCCATCTGGCTGTTCCTAGAAATACCACTGTGTGTGCATTGTAGACTATTTTGCTACATATACTGTTTAAAGTATAAGAACTAGCTACATACATTAGCACATCACCAAAAATGCCCATGAGTCAGAAGTGCCTTACACCCCCTGCCATGCCTCATTTCAAGTTATGCCCTTCTCAATGACTAAGTCCCCACTGTTCAAATTTAGTAAGAATAGTACCTGTTGATCCAAATTTACTTTGCTTTCATCATGATGTATACATGGGAACTTACTGTATCTTCCAGGTATGGAAGAAGTTTGAATAAAAAGTCAATTCTTTACAGTCATTGTATGCAAAACTAATAACTTTGATTTGGTTTTATTTGCTTATAGCAAGAGATATAAGAATACTAGTAGACTCTTTCCCTTTCTTTGTTACTTATATATCAAACTGATGTGAAGTAGACAAAGTAAAATGACTCTTAATAACCAGTTTATACTGGGACTGCCTTGTACTGGCTTCTGGGAGGTAATTATTAAATTTTCAGAAATTTTTGAGTGGTTGTTAAAACATAACCATGATTAAAAGTCAAATTTTATAAATGTATTCATTATAATTAAAATGAAGGTAATAAATCTTCAGGACACCACTTTCTAGTTATTTTACTGCTTTTTACTGCTATACATAGTGGACATCATGGTGTGCTACTGAGCATCTATTCCCAGTTTCATGTTCAGACATTTCGTCCTGGTAGCTTGACATTAACCATGGTAAGAGAATTTACACCACAGAAATAGGCAGACACTGTATCAGCTAACATTTTCCAACACACCACTTCTTATAGTTGAATTTTGTTTGAAAAAAGTAGATGCTGTTCATATCTAAGGTGACATATCTCAAATAATGTCTCTTATAGCACCTATGTTTCTATCTTCTGCTGACCTTATTTAAAAATATAGTTTCTTTGATTTAGTCCTTGTCCTTTTCAGTGAGGGTTTTTTTTGTCCAAGTAATTATTTTATACACTAAAATTTGAGAACAACTGTCCTAGAGCTTTCTAATTTAGGGAAGAATAAAAATAATCTTGCTTTGCTCTGTTTTCATTTATTTTTACACTGGAAAAAGAAGCTTAACTCTGGTGATAATAGTGATGCTACAACAATAAAAATAAGAGCATTTACTAACTTACAACAGAAGTAAATGATGATAAATATGTGCATTCTAAGAGATTATTTTCACCTTTATATCCTCTGAACTTTTTCTAATATATGGCATAGATGCTGAATAAATGTTCCTTGAGTTAGAAACAATATTCTAAATTGTTTGCTGTCTTCTATTTCCTATATTTTTAAAAAACATTTTTCTTTCAGATTTTCTTTCAGGTTTGTATTTAATCACATATGTGAAAACACCCACCAAATTTCAACTCAGTTAACTTTTCAACTCTTATTAAATATAAGTGTTAAATATAATGATTTAAATATCTTAAAGCCTCTACTCTCTGTCCATTAGATTTCTTCACAGGATAACTTTTATATGACAAAATATTTTCAACTCCTACATTTTTGCCTTATTTCGTGGCTCTAGAAGCCAGATGTTCATCTTAGTAAAGCTGACATATTCTCATCTTCTTCCTAACCCAGCACTGCCTTAAAAATTGCCAAGAAGTTTTAAGTGTGGGTGTTTCAGTAAAAAGGAATTCACTGCTGTCCATCAGTTAGAAAATGTTAGGTTTCCTTTTTTAGACTAGCAGAACAATAAATGAAAAACAAGTCAAAGTCTTAAAACAGGAAAGACATTTTCAGCATCTTAAAATTAAAGTAATTCATTAGTTTTAAAATAAGACTGCACATATAACCACCAAACTATATCTTTTTGACAGTTTATTTGATACTAAGATTATTTTCTCTCTTGTAACTGTCAATATGGAAGTTTTAATATAGTGGATCTGTAAGCCACCACTATAGCAGATCCTTAGAATAACACATATTGTAGCAAAAAATAATGCAGAATGACACTTCTGCCAAACATATTTATAGAATGAAACTTATATAACATAAGACATTCTAGAAGCAGTATTCATTCTCTAGCTCTGCAGCTTTCTCAGCAGTGTTCCTCAATATTATTTTTGGTATAGAATGTTCATATTAAATTAATAAGCCAAAGAAACTGTTCAATTTATGGGATCTTATTGGAATAGCAAGTCTAAAATGAGGTTCTGGAGAATTTGTATGAGTGGCAGATCTGATTGTTCCCAAATTGTGCCATTTAACTGCATCTTGCTTATTAATATTGCTACAAATCTATTTCTTTCCCATGGGAAACAATGGCATGTGAGGCAGTCATAACTTAGAAGAGTTGTATTCATAAATTTATGGAGTTGTTGCCTGTATTTTCTAAATGTGTTCTGACCAAATAATTGTCAGGTACACCTACTGAGATGGGCTCTTATAACAGTTGCACAAGGATCCCGAGCCCTTTCTAAGAAGTCTGCATCCCTGAATGGTGTGCTGATGAGGAGAAGGCCCATGGGAAAGGATCTGAGACATTCCCAGGAACTTCTAGCAATACTAAGTTCCAACTATTATTATCCTCTTCACCTCCCATATTTAACATACAGCTGCTGTCAAATTCATAGCTGTCAATATTAACAAATAGTCCCAGAAAGTTACAGGAAGTTACCGTGAAGTTTTATATCATCCCTGAAAGGTGCCGGAAGCGACCAGAGGGGCAGCTCCCAAAATGGTACTGACACACCAGACAACAAAGGCCCTCGGTCCCGCTTCTGTGAGCACAATCACCGCGATCGCCAATTTCAAACCTCCCCGCGCCCGTCAATTTCAAACCTTCCTAAGCGCATCAATTTCAAGCTTTCCTGCGCCTGCATCAATTTCAAACCTGCGAGCCTCCAATCAGTACCCAGCTTTGTTATGCATCCAATAGGACCATAACACGGCATTGGCCCCACCCTACTCCCCATGCAGCTCCTCCAATA
>NW_007251003.1:49573-76291 GCF_000164805.1 Carlito syrichta | reverse complement strand
CCCTCTCCCTTTTTCCTTGTAACCGCCACTTTAATAAATCTCTTGGTCCTGGCCGGTGTGGAGTCATTACTGGCACCGAACTTCTTACAATCCCTACTCTCAATGTTAACATGTAAAGAAACACAATCAGTAGAGAAAACATTTTTTTTTAAAAAAAAAAAAACAAAAAAACAGCTTTCCTGTTTGAGAGAAGCTCCCATTTTTTTTCCTAAAGAAGAAAACAGAAAGCTCTTTGTCTCTGGTGGCTGTGCTACTTCTACTCTAGATTTACTTTACATTTAATATTTATTTTCCAAATAAAGACGGGTAACATTAGATGTAGCAAAAACAAAACATATTTTTATTTTTCAGAACTCTCAATTATGAAAGAATAGGA
The DNA here is from genome assembly GCF_000164805.1 of Carlito syrichta. Taxonomy (NCBI): domain Eukaryota; kingdom Metazoa; phylum Chordata; class Mammalia; order Primates; family Tarsiidae; genus Carlito; species Carlito syrichta. The sequence continues at coordinate 75,915 of NW_007251003.1, read as the reverse complement.
CTTAAACAAGATGGAAAGTGTTTTATTTGAGGTTTCCTCTAGGAAACTAAAGACAAATGTGTATACTTGAAAATTTAAAACATTCAACATATATTTTTGCATCTTGGAATATCAAACAAAAACCTTCATGTACTTTTTCCTCTAGTTATGGTTTTCTCTACTCATTTAAGTGTAGGAAAAGATTTTATACAATTGCCTTCTTCTTTAAGATTTCCAATTACTATGAGGTATTTACTTGGAATTGCCATGCTAAGGGGGGGGGCCTCAGAAAACCCAAGTTTATTTATAAAAATTGTGAATGTATTCTTACATGTTTAAACTTCAGTCATCTTCAAAGTATTCTCCATTTGTTGTAATACACCTATTGAAACACTTTTTCCACTCCTCAGTTTTTGATCTTGTCAATTTCGATGCTTTTTAGTGCTTCTGCCATTATTGTTTCACCTCTTTCACATGGGTAAAACATTTCCCTTTGAGGACTGCTTTCATCCAGGGAAACAAAAAAAAGTTGCTCTGGACAAGATTAGGTGGATAGGGAGGGTGAGACATGGGGGTTGTGTCAGTTCTGGTCAAACTGCTGAACACTCAGTGTACTGTGGGCTGGTGTACTCGTAAATCACCCATTATGAAATGGGCAAATGTGTTGAAAGAATTTCCCCAAATATTCTCTGAATCTGAACACAGCTTCTCACACAGTGTTAGCTGGTACACTGAAGCCAATGTTTCCTAGAACACTACAGTTACCTAGCAGGGAAAGCCTGTACTACTAGGGACCCACCCTCCAAAAGATAATTCTGGGAGTTTTTTGGGTCCCCACTCATACAATATTTCTAATTCAGGTGACATTACCCATAGCAATGAATTCAATCCACTCTCAGTTCCATGTTTCTGAAGTGTGCACACTTTAAGCTATGCATACAAAATGATGTTCATCAGAACCATACAGACACACACACACACACATAGCTGACTTAACCATTATGTTCTCATTGTAAAAAAAAAAAAAAAGATAATGTGAGAAAGTAAAACATATATGATCTCATATAAAGAGATGGTAAATGCTTGAGATATTAATGTAGTTCCTGTTTGTATTTTCTATATGCTTGCATTTTTATTTTAAAATTGAAACACTTCACATAAGCCTTTATAGCTTCCATTTCACCTGCTATAGCATCTTCCCATATCACTAAATAATCATTGAAGATATGATTTTTATTGGCTGCATAGTATTCCATCCCATGAATTAACTATGCTTTTTTTATTTAACAATTTCATTATTCTTTTTTTACAGTTAGGAGTTTTGTATACATATACATAAATACAGTTATTTGTCACTTAACAATGAGGATAAATTCTAAAAACTGCATCATTAGGTGATTTCACTGTTGTATGAGTATCATAGTATATTTACACAAACCTAGATGGTAAAGTCAACTATACAGCTTAGCTATACAGTATAACCTTTGCTCCTAGGCTACAAACATGCACAACATGTTATTGTACTGAATGCTTTAGGCAACTGTAACAAAATGGTATTTGTGTCTCCAAACGTATCGAAACATAAAAAAGGTACAGTAAGCCGGGCTCGGTGGCTCAGCCTATAATCCCGCGCCTTTGGGAGGCTGAGGTGAGTGGATTGCCTGAGCCCGCGGGTTCGAGACCCGCCTGGGCAGCGAGACCTCATCTCTACAATAAAGCAAAAAATCAGCCGGGCGTGGTAGCGCATGCCTATAATTCCAGCTACTCGGAAGGCTGAGGCGGAAGAATCGCTGGAGCCCGGCAGGTCGAGGCCGCGGTGGCCGGGAGCAGCCACTGCACTCCAGTCTGGGCGACAGAGTGAGACTCCAACTCAAAAAAATAAAAGAAAAAGGTACAGTAAAACGGTATTATAATTGTATGGGACCACTGTTATATATGCAGTCCATCATGACTAAAATGTTGTTATGCAGCACATGATTATATTTTAATTAAAGTTGGCAAGATTTTAAAACATATTTGAACTATTTCATGTTGCAGTGAAGGGTTTTTTGTTTCCATTTATATAAAAGTAATACAAATACCTTCAGAGATAAAATAATATTCTTATAGATGACTATACACTTTGAGGCTTTAAGAGTCATATAGTCACTTATTGCCATGTTTACATACTAATATTAACTTTTTCACACTTGTTTGATGAGGTTTGTAGCACTAAAGAGCAGTTTCAACTATTAGCCAACCAAAGAGCATGATCAAACTGAGTCATCCATTTCAATAAAAAGGTTTTGGGTAGCTAAGGGTTTACCAATCACTATTCCACATTTTTGGGGGGGGTAAAATGTTTTACACCCATTATATAGACTAGTGGTTTTTAAACTTGGTGAAACTATAAAACATCATGAATATTTTTATGTTGACACACTTACAAAATTTTTCAATCTGCCCCCTCCCCAAGGTGTTGTCAGATGCAAACAACCTCAAATACCAACAATTATCAAAGACAAAAGTGAAGTAATTTAATGTCTAAAGATAAAAAAGAGCTGGGCTCGGTGGCTCAGCCTGTAATCCCGCGCCTTTGGGAGGCTGAGGTGAGTGGATTGCCTGAGCCCGCAGGTTCAAGACCCGCCTGGGCAGCCAGACCTCATCTCTACAATAAATAAAAAATCAGCCGGGCGTGGTAGCGCGTGCCTGTAATTCTAGCTACTCGGAAGGCTGAGGCAGAAGGATCGCTGGAGCCCAGCAGGCGAGGCTGTGGTGGCCGGGAGCAGCCACTGCACTCCTGTCTGGGTAAACGAGTGAGACTCCAACTCAAAATAAATAAATAAATAAATATAAAAAAGAAAATATGTCTGTTTCCAACACTACACTCATTTTAAATGGCTACCTATACACATTTTTGGATTATTATTCCCAATGTTATAATTCGGAACGCCAGCAGAAAATAATTAAAGACTACTATTGTAGAAACTTAGAATAGACAACTGCATTGAGCACTTACCTGATTGCCCACCTGAACAGATTAACCCCCAAATTAAATGAATGATTTAATTCTGCCTGTCCCTTCTCACCTAGAACTCCATTTGGATGGCCAAGTTGCTTGATCTGTTTCTAAACAATCGGTTAGGTGGTATAATAATATTAGCATAGTTTTTTGTTGTGGTTTGTTTATTGTTTGCTTATAGCTCTTTGGGAATTATAGTCCAAGGAAAATTGTTCTTACAGCAATACTTGTGTGTTGCTAGACGGTATTTGGCCAGAGTGCCAATTTAGTCTATCTCTGCACCTCATTAATGACTGGTTTTTTAAATATTCTAGATAGGAGCCCCTATATAAAATATTCCATAATATTAGAATGAGATGCTGGTTCAGAATATCTTCAGATAACAGTGATACAATGAATCATTTTTACTGTTTTCTGAAACACCTGAATTTTCTCTGTTTGTGTCTCAGCCAATTAGGAGTAGATTTAGTGCTCTTTGCTTAAAGCAGTTGCAAGATTATAGCCCCAGGCAGGTTGTGAACATTTTGTCAGTAGAGAGACCTTGAAAAGTTCAACATTTCATTTGTTTATGTAGTTGAAAATCCTTGGTATTCTAGTATTTGGTGACTAAACTAATAATATCACTTTTTCTGCTTGACAGTTTCTTGTGAAACGTTGCTCCAAGACGACCAGAAACCTTTTTTAGGTCTCGTTATTTGGAGCATATATATTGTCTTAGGAATATATATCTCCTCAACTTTTTAAAGCTAAACTTGTATTACTTACTTTATAAAATTCCATGTTTGTAATTATTATAAGGGTAGTATACATGGACAAAGAAAAAAAGAAATGAGTTTGGCAGAGAGTGCGCCTAGTACTAACTGGACTGTTCCTCGGCACAGTTCTGAGCACAAGTAACTTACTGTAGTTGGTCCCTAGAATGCAAACTTGAGGCTTCCTGCCAGAAATATCAAGAGCACTGGCAGTTTGAGTTTTCTCCTCTAGTGTTCTACACTCAGGAGCTACAAGGTGCTTACAAATGACTTGACTAGGGAAGTCAAGACCAACTTGGTCCTGTCTCACTGCAGTCAAGTGGTCCTGGCTATTGAAGTGAAACAGACCTTGTTGCACCTCATCCAAAGTCAGGAATACTGAACAAGATGCCCCCTCCAGTGGTACGCACGGGTTTTAGAGCAGCATCATTCCTTTCAAGAGAGGATTTGTTCCCTCCTTAGCATCACATTTACTGAAGGGGCTCACAGCCAAGCTGGCCATGGCCACTGTAGGGATGAGTCTATAGAAATGCAAACTGTGGTGGGACAGCATCTCTGGGCAGCATAGTGTTGTTCTTAAAGCAGCTGTGGGTTATGTCAGGTGTATTATGTCAGCCTATATTAGTAAAGCTGTCCTTGGAGTTCCAGTAGGCAGGTGTTGTGTCCTCTGATCAGATACCAGAACAGAGTGATGAACACAAGAAGGCTGAAGGCTGGCCTCTCGCATTACCCACAGATGTGGGGCTTCATGCCCTATAGACAGTGCCCAAACTCCTGCAGCTCATGGGGATCACCGTTCTCAATTCATAGATCCTACCAAGTCTCAAGGAGAAGGACACCTCAGGAGCATGGACAGATTTGTTCCATTTTCTACTGCATCATTGATCCAGAAAACCACTGTTTCCCCTTGATTCTGATGATTTAGGCCTAGTCTCCCATAAAGGACCATACAACTTTTGGAGGGTTAGGTATACTGCCAAATTCCCTCATCACATTAAGTGGTAGATCCCATAGAAACTCCTGTTTGCCAAAAAATCATGACTAAGAATTCTCCTTAATATCATAGAGGAAGTCTAGCATAGTGGTTAAAAGCACAGATTTTGGAACATGTGCTGGGTCCAGATCCTGGTTCTCAGGGTTGTTTAACCTTTATCTGTCTCAAGTTATTCATCTATAAGAGGTTATAAGAGTACCTACCTCATAGGGTTATTATGAGGATTACACTTGGTAATATATCTAAAGCTATTAAGTTATTTGAATAATACCTGCCATATATTTCTGTGGCATAGAAGAATATATTTCACAAACTAAGTATTTACATATTCTAGCTCATATAAGCCTCAATACCAGCCTAAAAACTAGATGCTTTATGATTCTTGTTTTCAGATGAGAAAACTGAGACCCAGCTAGGTTAAATAGCTTGCCCAAGATCACATAGCTAAAAGAGTCAGGTAGTCTTGTGATCCCTCCTCTCAACCTCATTCTGTTCTACTAACTTCATTTCCAAGGTCCTTTTTATTTATCAACCTTGCTTGCTCCTGTTAAGATGAGCCTTCCTTTTTTCTCATTACTTCTCAAAGCCCAATTGATTGGAGGCATCGCCCTATAGCAAGGAGGCCTTGGGCAAGTCCCTCATTCTCCTTACTGACAGCATCAACACTGTTGTGGGAATTGACTCTGTTCAGTGAGATTCTCTTCCAAACCGACAATCCCCTAGTGGCTTTCTTGACCAAATCTCACCTCTCAACTTCTAATAATTGTGCTGCAACGTCACAGAAAATGCCTTCCCTTCTTTGGAGAAAGTCCGGTTATTTACCATTAGAGGCTCTCACAGATATTCCTTTTGTTATAAAGTGACATGCGCTGCCCAGGAACCCCAAGTGTTCCTAGAATGTGTTGGAAAGACTGGTATCCCAGGAGCACACGATCTACCTAATCACCTGATGCCTTTCAGAAGACCTCTTTCACCCAACGCTTGCTTTTCTCTATACTTCTCTGATGTAATAATTATTAAAATAAAAACATCGGTATAGTACTTCCTGTGAAGATGAAGATCTGTTCAAAAGGAATATTTATATATTGTATGTGTGTGTATCTTCCACAAAGCACATCAAAAAGATTTTGAAAGGGACAAGACAGTGCATGAAATGTAAAGATTTGAACTTCTATGAGGAAGTTTGACAGGGAGAGGGAAGGTATACCTCATTGTTAATTTTAATGTATTCTGAAAAATGCATGAAATAAAATACATTTTCACTGACATTTTCTAATTATAAACAAAGGCTAATTTCTCTTAAACCTTTTAATATATTCGCAGAAGTGTTTGTAATTTGCTAATGAGTGCCATTATATTGAGGGGCACATTGCACAGAAAGAACTGCATTTATGCAGGAATGACCCTGCATAAATGCAGATGGCTTCATATTAGCTATAAGGAAATTAAGAGTAAGAACCCCATCCCCTAAGTTCTTCACAGAAAATAATTAGCTGTTGCTTTACTTAAGTGCACGGGATTTTATAGCGCTGTTAGGTTTATCTTCTTAAGAAAGAATTCAACTCTCTAGGTACCTTTGGTTTCAGGAAAATACTAACTGCTTGCCATATTGTTGTGTGTATGTGAGTTGGTTTCTTTGGTGTTAGTGTATAGGGCCTGGGGACTCTTCGGTGGCTTGTATTTACTTGAACAAAGAATACCATTGTAAAACTGAGCAGTTCATATAGTCACCCTGTTGGTTGTTTAGTCTATGGTATGCTAAATCAGTCAGCTGGATGGTTATTTGTTCCAAGATTTGAAGTATTTTCCCATCAGGAAACACAGTAGAAATTGATTTGAATCCAAGACAGACACCACTCATTCATTGGTTGAGCGGTACTGCAGTTGAACTAATTTTACTTTTAGCCTCTCTTTTCTTACTTATTTATGACTGACCTTGGTGTTTTTTCCCCCTTCTGCCCATTTTCTTTCTAAATATCCATGTTAAATGGTGACCAGAAATAGCATGGATAAATGACACCCTTGGATAGTTTATAGTTGTCAATTGAGCCAATGAGTTCAACCTTGCCTTCCATTAAATCTTTTTATTAGAGCTGCTCAAAATGATCAAAATTGATTAATTTGCATTTCACTTCTTCTCTTCACCTTTGCATATTATCTAGCAAAAATGCTCTGGTCATGAGATAGACAGCAGGAGAATGAAGGAGGAGACCTAGGTAATCTATCAACTGGACAGTCAATCCCAGAATAATGAGGAATTAGTTGACTACTAAATTACAAGCTTATATGCAAATGGATGGTGGTATGAAGTAGCACTGTGTGTGTTCTCCATCCAAGAGGTCATTCCTATTGTGCTGGATGAATACAGAATGTCACAGAAGTGAATGTGGAAGTTTATGAAACTAAAGAGGCTGGACATGAAACTTGAGATGCAACCAGGAAAGAACAAATACTAGCCTAGGCAGGGAAGGAAAATAAAAAGGAAAGAGCACCAGCATTCAAGAAAATCATGTAGAAAAGTGGCAGAATAAATACATGCTGCGAAAATGACAATGCATTCAAAAGATTAGAACAGAGGAACATATAAAATCATATCATCAGACAAAGAGGTACCAGAATATTTACAAGGATTTTAGGAGCACGGTCTGTTTATTTTCTTTTAAAAATTTTAAGCACACCTACTTCTGTACTTGCTTCCATAAAGCCATCTCTACCCTGTAAGCACTCAACTGTCATTATTACTTAAAAGAAAAAGACCTCCTTCATTCATTCAGAAAATATGTTTTGATTACCTGCTCTACATCAGGGCTGTATGCTAGTTCTGGGTAAACAGAAATCAACTAGGCAACATGGGCTTTCAAGAAGCTGATGATTCAGTGGGGGGGATAGGAAAGTAAGCAATCACAACATGTTGCAGTAAGTGTTTTGATACTAAATCTTGAAAGCAGAAAAGAGGGGTGTCTGTTTCAACCCGGAAGAAAAGATTTCCTCCAGGCAATGATGTCTGCATTGAGAGGTCGGTAGGATGAGATGAAGCTGGCCTGGGAGGAAGGGAGACTGAAGAAATTCCAAGCAGAAGAAATAACACATGCAAGAGCCTGGAGAAAGAGGATGGAACATTATGGCTAAAGCATAGCATGAGGAAAGAGTGGGAAGTGAAGAAAGTTGAAGGAAGCTTTTAATGTGAAAATCAGGTCACTCCTTTCTCTATTGAAAACCTTCCAGTGGTGTCCCATTGAGAGCAGAATAGAAGTGAAACTGCATCATGGCCTGCAAAGCCCTGTGCATCCGGCCCCTTCTTAACATCCTGGCCTTTTTTCTCCCCCTCCCCTTTCTTTCTGTCCTTTAAACATATCGAGCTTATTCCAGTCCCAAGGTATTTAAATCAGAGTCTTTCCTCTGGTTTTCACATGTTTCTGTGTATTATTCTAGACTCCAGTCATATGCCCTTGTTCCTGTAGGCCTTCTCCACCCACCCTAAAATTAAAGTAGCTTTCCAAGTCATTCTCTGTAAAGCTCTCTTAACTGTTTTAGTCATAGTACCCAGCAGTCGTGAAATTCTTAAATTTGCATTCATGTGTTTGTTTTCTATCTTCCTCTATTAACAGTAAGACCTCATGGGCAGAGATTCTGCATACTAGTTCGTTACTATATTACCAGCATCTGGAACAGTGCTTGGCACATAATAGGTAATCAGTAAAACTCTCTTCAAGCACTAATAGAAGAATAAGCAGAGACCAACTCCATAAAATGCTTTAAATGCCATGCAAGGAGCTTTATGACAAAAACAATGGGTTTTTAAGCAGAGAAGGGAGATTATCAGTATTTCTGTGCTTTGGAAAACCATCCTGGCTGTATCATGAAGCATGGATTTAGTAGAACTTGATGAAAGCAGGAAGACTGGTTAGGAAACTATGGAGATTGTTTAGCCCTCCCTCTGTCCCAATGCTGACTTGAACCAAGGGAATTGCATTGGAAATAGGGTGAGGTAGACACAATAGAGAATGTACTTAATAAATAATTGATAGGCATAGAATGGAGAAGGAGGAGTCAAGATGATATCCAGATAGTTTTCTTTTGTAACTGAGTAAAGAGAGAGATGTGCACAGAAGATTTCAATTTGTGAGTCATCAGCAAACAACCAATAAAGGACACTGTCATAGTGGATGCGCTTACCCTGGGGAGATGGTGGAGAGAATGAGACTAGGAGAGAGTTGACATTGAAATCCTGAGGTATACAGAGATTTATATATATATATATGTATTATTAATAAACCCATATTAAAATTAAATTAAAGTAATTTAAAAATTTAGGTTTTGGAATATAATTTCTCCCATGTGTGAAATAAGTTTCTTTCTGGTTCTGCTTGCTTGTGTCTCTGGTCAATCTTTTAAATTTTGCAAAAACATAAACTAGTACTTTAGTAGGTAAGGTTATCTTTAGGCAAGTCTACCTGATTCGTAAACAACAACAATATGGCTTAGTAGGATAAATAAATTATATGACAGGCTAAAAGGTCAGTTTTGCATCTTGCAAAATGACTATTAGGACAAGAAAAATAGGAAATACTGAAAGCAGTGTAATGACTCTAAAGTCAATGCTTCCAGGTAATCATTAATGAAGTCATTTCAAATGTCAACAAGCAGGACCTTGTTTTTCTCCCCTCATACAGGCAGGATCCAGTGGCCCAATTAAGCATTAAAATTGCTATAAGTTTCATCAGAAGCCCGGGGAACCCAAACACCAGGTTCTATCCCTCGAATACTTAATTACCTGAAGTATCTGATTACAACTGCTCTGAGTTCATCAGAATCTCTAATCGTTTATGAGTCTGTCATCCTTACAGGGAAACTAGAAAGCAAGATATTAAGCATGTTGTCATGAAGAAATAAAAAGTTAGGAAAAGTATAAATTCTTAGTTTTCATAAAGGAAACATATTTCAAAAGGGATTAAAAATGATAAACTAATGTGATTCTATTCCCAGCCCCCACTCATACCATGAAAACCCCCTATTCCCAAATAAGAAGTGACGAACTATTTTTTTCTGGGTTACATACATTTTTATTGTTTCATAATATAATTTTTCGACAAGTTAAAGTCCTACAGGATTGGAGTTCAATACAAGTTTATTAAGAGGCAGAGAATAGTTGAAAATAGCCTATCTTTAGATTGTATTTCACCAATTAAGCCATTTAAATAAATCTCTCCCATGTGATTTGTAAATGTGTAATTTATTCTATTTGTAGATAATTCAATAACCAATACAGTCATAACAAATTCTATTTAAGAAAATCATTAGAACCAATAATTATATGGCAAATAAATTATAGCCTGGGATATAGAATTTCTACTGTAACATAATTTATGTGGTACTGAAAACAACTACAATCTATAGAACGACACACTAAAAATAAGCAAGTTTATTTTTTTTAAATAGGCCAAGGCAGAGCACTTAAAACTTACACAGCTTTGCAGCCAAAGCACTAGCAAAAACCATTTTAAAAAATCTAACAAAAATACTAGCCTGGTTTGAAAGAGACATGTTAAATTTTTATTTAATAAATAGGTGGATATCATAATAAAGTAGTAAAGAAAAGCTAAATATTTGAGGTGATGCATAAGCCCATTACCCCCATTTGATCATTACAGTTTATACATGTATCTAAATATCACACTATACAATTATTGTCAATTAAAAGAAAAATTAAATTTTTAAAAATCGTTGGCTGTTCTCCATAATTATATAACTTGTTTTAATAAAACTTAATTGTCATGTAAAAGTTTATGAAAAAGGTAAATTTTATATGATGTAAATACAGTTTTAGTAGGCATTTCTATGATTTGTCAAAAGAATGCATCCCCAACAATTATGCCCTGGCCATCACTGCTATCTAGTGGCAGCATACCCTTATTTTAGGTAAAGTACTAAGTACTGAACTTATAATCTGAAGTATACAGTGATTGAGGTAGTGGATATCATAGTGAGGAAAAAGTCATTTTAAAAATATTGACCATTCTCGTTTGTCTATACTGCCTCATACCAACATCATTTTTAATGGGTGTATAGTAAGAGTTATATCAACTTCTTCAACCTGCCTACAATTTTTGCAAATTTGGAATCTCATTAGTAGTCGTGTCTTTTCTGGGGTGTAAATTCATCTATAACTCTCCTCTATCAGTATTTAATTTCCTATGATAATGTTTATGTTTAGAAATCTCTAATCTCATCATCAATCCTAGCAATCTGACTTATTACAGGCATAGAACATTTTATGAAAACTGCTTCTCTTATTCTACCTGCTGTTACAAAGCAGTTATGTACTCTTCAACTATACAAGATATTTTGCACAAGATATCCTGTATCTTGATTTTGTACTATATTCTAAATGTTAAACTGTTTCTCTTGGTTTGCTGAATAGGACTATACCAGTGGAATGTCTAGGTCAGTAGTATTTCTTCATTTTATAAATGCAAAAATGGGGCCTTGGGATTCAAGTTTGTGCCTGTTAACTGGAGTGATGCAGGTTTTTGTAGCTCTTCCTTTCATCATCCTGGATCAACATAAGAAGTCACAAAGACATTAAATCATTTTAAATATTTTTAATAACATGTTGGTTAGCTAGAAGACTAGAAACAAAAGAATGGCGGCATTTATTTTGAGCTTGATGGATTTATGAGTAGTGGTTTCAAGAGTAATGATGCTACATTCAAATACTAAAATTTTCTCCCCAAGTAATTTAGTGATAACAAAAAGCTAGATTTTTTTCTTATTTGAAGTCATAACTCTCTTTCATTGACACACTAATTTTTCTTATATTTAATTTTTTTATTATTGTGATTAAGTGCCATTTTATGAGCAATAATTTCAAAATAGATATTTGTTGATTTGGCAGGTTCACAATTTTTTAAGTAAAAATTTTAACATGGAATTAATTGTGCTTTAAGCAAAGAATTCCTAAGATCAATGAATTATTTTAAAGCTTTAGCTTTTTGATATACCAGTGTCATAAAAAATATTATATGTGTTTATATTGTCTCATCTGTTCACTTTATTTTTGTTGAAATAATAAAAGTAGAAATATTTGGCATTTTGAGAAAACTCAGTATACTGTTTTATTATTAAATTTACTAAAAACCTGAAAATTAGAAACCCTGTCAGTTTATTGTTAATGTGCCATAAGATTTGTGTATTTATGTGATATTATAAGGTCACTGTACCCAAAAAGGGAATGTAAGTGACTTTTTCTTTTTTTAAAAGTGATTATATAGTTGACATTATCAGTGGGTGGTCAGAGCACTTTCATTTGTCAGAGATAAACTTTGAAGGTAATTTCAATGTTTGCAGGTAGTTACTGAGTTATGTTACCCTTCATTCGAGTCAGATTTACATTTCTTGATTGTTATTTTCATTAAATGGAAACAAGAGTGCATTGCTTCATTAAGGGTTCCTGTGAATTCAAAACCTTGAGTAAAACCTCATTAATCTGCACCCCATTTGTTCAGAGGATACAATAGTTTAGAAAAGAGCTGGGCTGAAGTTTACTTTCCTGCTATCTATAAAGAAAGGATTACTAACCCATTAACCAAATTAATAGTGCAAACAAGATTGGAAGAACACATGGTATTAAACACCCTTAAGCACTTTAGAAGTACCCATATAGCTAAAGACAACCTAAACTATAAATATAAAATATTCTCATTTTTCTTTAAGCAGGATCTCTGTCCAACAGCAATGATGAGAGTTTTAAATGGCCCTTCTTTGAAATACTCTAGTCCACTATTACCCACTTTAAACCCAGTTACTCCAAATTTGTAAGGTTTGGCTGAACTTAGCAGGAAAATTGTGACATTTTTATAGAGTAGGTGGTTTGGCAGTGTTACATAGTGATTACTAGAAAAGTGGATAAAAAGACCCTTCCCCAATTATAGTGCTCATCAAAGTAGTGGCATTTTGATGTATAACTTGTAGTACAGCCAGCTATTTGAGATGGAAACATTTAATTTGTTGTATGTCTAATACTCCTTCACAAAGATTTATCCTATACAAACTCATGAACCTAGATCCTAGCACACTACTCACCACAGGACTCTGCTTGCACAGGGTAGGTAATCAGTGAATGTTGAACAAGTGAATGAATGAATCTAATTCAATATATGCTGGAAACTATCTCATCAGGATGGAGAGTTCTCTTCTTCTCTATTGAATAGAAAATGCACTTTTCATCTCTGTAGGGAGCTAAAACAAAGGGTGTATTTTAAACCTTGAAATTTTATAACTAGCTTATTAAAATTTTAAGTTTGTTCCATCACTTGATTCCTCTCCTCCCCCTCCCCCCCCCCCCGCACCCCAATAACCTCACAGGATTGCTGATTTCTGTTTCTCAGGATGTTATCCCAAGGAAGGAAAGAAACTCAACGTGGATTTCATCATTTTCCTCCTCCTCCTCTGCTTAACTGTGATCACACACTGAAAGCTCCATCCTGTGCTGATGTTTGAGAATCTGTTACCATGGAGCTATTCCCCAGCTCAAAGGATGGGTTTATTGCATACAGTGTTACAGGAAAAGAGAATGGTTAAAATTAAACTTTAAAAAAATCCCTGATTAATAATAATAGAAAATGGGGAAGCTTTCAAAATCACCTACAGGGTGAAATACAATACATCTTTATGGTTGCCCTTGCTCTTGCTTTCCAGATATTTTCCTTTATTTTTCATTTTCTGTTTTTTGGGAATAGTATTGCTTACAAAAGATCATGCTGTCCACTAGCTTCTGGGCATAAGTCCAAAATACAAGTGGACATTAACTCAATTCAGCAGTGAAGATTTCCTTAGAGACCACCATAGGACTTCACTAGTCCATTTCTACCAGCCTGCCTCTGACCTGTGCCCTCCCAGACAAAGCTACTTAAAGAAAAAATAATAAGATTTGGTACTTGTGTGGAGGTCAGGAAGGATATAAAAGAGTGAAGGATAAGTACAAGATTTTGCAGCAAAGGTAACTTGAAGAATGGAGGTAACCCTGACACCAAGGCAGGTCTGAATGGAGGTTGATGCTGAGGCAATAAAAGTAGCTCCTCAAATGAAGGTCTTCATTATACACAGAACCTGCCACTTTACAGCTGGTAATGATCCTGCCATGAAAGCCATCACCTTGTTTTGTTTTTTTTTACATGGATTGGATGATTAGGATTTATTATTTGTGTGGACTCATAATTTTAGAAAGTTAGAATTTTTTAGTTATACTGTATGTAGCTCAATATTGTGTACATTTTCAAGAACTTTGAAGCACCTTACTTATGAAAAAAGAAGTTATACATTTACCAAAAATTTCTTTCACAGATAAAAACTCTGATAAGTTGTTTTTTATAACTTTCAAGTGAAATAAAATTTAGAAATACATTAGGAGGCAAATGTAATGAGTTCCAATTAAATCTTTCAAATGCCTTAAAATAGTTCTTAAGTTATTTGCCAAGATCCATGATTCTTTGGAAGGTAAAGGACGATGACTGTTCAAGAAAGAATTCAAAGCACTCTCTCCTTGTGGGATCTCAGTCTAGAGAGAAGCTCAGAAGTGGACCAAGGACTGGAATATGGATCCTTTGTCAAGGAGGGGAGCCATATTGGCCGTGTTTGACTTTGGTACAAACAGAATATTTAAGGTATGTCACATAGATCTGACAAGTGTCATGATGACACTAGAGTTCAGAAGTTAGAAAAATGAGTAAGTTGTGACTTGTATGACAGAGTTTAAGAGCTCAGGCTTTCAATTAATGGCTAGGTGTTTGTTTAAATCCTTTTAAGCCTCAGGTTCCTCATCTGTGAAATTGGATTCATAATCATATTTGCTTCATAAGATATTTGTAAGGATTAAATTAGACAATACATGTGAATTAGGTTAGCCATTTACATATAGTAAGTTCCCAGTCTATGATAAGAATAATAAGTATGAATGGTTATTTTCATAAAAATTTAAAATCTCCTGAAAGGCATTTAATGGATGCATATCTACTTCGATTTTATGACATTATGGATCCTTCCTGTAGATTTTAGAGATCATTAGAAAAACCTAAGCATAGCATTCTTGATTTCTTCTAACCAGTCTAATTTTACTCTAATGCTATATCTCAATCTAGGTGAAGAGTTCAAGATTCTTTTGTCATGGAAAGATCATCAATGATCATTTGAAGGCTTTATTCTCTAAATAGTCATCAGAGCTCAATGTGATAAAGGCAATTTCTGTTAAGTAGCTCGTTGTTTCTACAGTGGAGTGGTCATATTCCACAAACTAAGAAACCAATTAGTGATCTCTTCTGGAATCTCATGATGTTAGAGATATTTTCGGACACCAAAAGCTTAAAACTTGACTGGCCAGAAAGTGGACTAGCTTAGAATCTCAGCTATCCATGGAGAGAATTACTTTGATCTAGCCAACAGCTCCCATTCTCCTTTGCTTATCAGCAAGTCCTGTACTTGTCAGCAAATACACCTGAGTCACCAGTTTTGGCATTGTTGTATTGCAGTGTTTGCTTTCTCTTTTTCCATCCCAGTAGACCCATTTTTGTCACTTACAAATCTGGTTTGAAGTATCATCTGGCTCCTGTGATTTGTTGGGATCTAATTTCTTCTAGGGTCTACATGATCCTTATACCTTCTGTATTGATCATAATCTGATATTCTATACTTGTGGTAAGAAATGGGTGTTTAGTCAGAGCTGTTACAATAGTCAATAAACTTGTTAGATATTTCAGGTCTTGAAGTACTATGAGAGATTTTAAATAAACATACTATAGAACAAAAAATAAAACACAAACCAAAAAAATCCACTTCTGTGGTATGTTTGGAAGAAACATAACCAGCACTTTCCCTGCTTCTTTTCTGTATGCGTTAGTGTCTTCTAGGCACTTCATTCCTTCCCAGCAGTTGCCATCCTGGCAGTTGGAGACAGCAAATACTCTTTTATGTAAGCTGAAAACAGTGAGTAATAGATGAGAGCCTCCCACCTCTTAGTCGTTGGTGTGGGCATTTCGATTCTGACCTTTAATGTAATATCCCAACACAAGCAACTAATAATAGAAAACATCATCTTCAAAGCCCTTCATAACTCTGAAACACTTTCATCTATTGCTGAATTATTATAGTTTCCTGAAGACTATACAGATTATCTTTATTAGAAAAAAAAGTTTCCAGTTTAAACTTAATGTTAAGGGTAACCCAATATTGGATGTAAACAGCTTCTTAGGCAGATGCAGATAAACACTAATAGAAAAGGAATGATACTATCTTAGGCCTGGATGTGGGGAATTAAGACTGAATTCTCAAGGTGGCACCAAGGCAAGTGAATTCTCAACCCAAGGCTGATAAGTAGATAATAATTAGAAAAATAAAACTGTTTCCTTTTTTGATGACAAAGCACAGATGTCTCCACTTGATTTCATATTAAATGGAAGGCTTAACTGCCATTGTGGGGAGGAAGGAAGCTTTTTTTCCCCCTCAGAAAGTACTGAAGCAGATTGTCTATTAAAAAGCTTAATAGAGAATTCAAAGACAGAGACCTCAAAGCAGGGGAAAAAGAGTAAGTGGGTTGGTGTTGGGAGCCAGTCTAATAATAATAAGCAACTTTACTTCTGCCAGGAAGTTCAATCTCAAAAATTCACACAATGTAACTCCGTTTATATCCTTTCTTATCTGATAATATTAAAGCTATGACTTCAATAGCTCATTGATATCAAGATTCCCCTAGAAATAAAAGTTGGACAAAGGCTTTTGTGTTCTTTTTTAAGGAAATAAGTAAACCTACAAGTCTATAAGTACACATGTTACCAAGAAAGGAAGTGGAACAGTTCAGAAATCTGTTTTTCATACTAAAACCTAGTCAAGAAAATATTCCCTGACTGTTTACCGTAGCAATCTTTGAAAACTCAGAACCGATAGATATATGCACCATACCATGAGTCTCCCTTTCTCATGAACACTTGCACAGAACTTCTGCCTTAGTACCCATTTCCTTTATTTCTTTCCTTGTATATCACACCATTTTATTTGATTAGCTACCGTTCATAAATTTATATTTAAATTCATTCATTCAGCAAATACTTTTCTCATGTCTATTCTGTGCAAGTCACTGAAGACTCACAGAAAGGTAAGATGCTCATAGTCTGGTAGAGGAGATAGAAATATCAACAGATCATTACAAGGCAGCCTGCTTAGTGTCACAGCACAGGTGTGAACAGAGTACAGTAGGGACAAGCAGGAGACATTCTCCCTGAGAGTAACCCAGGTCAGCCTCCCACTGGCAGTGACATTTGAGCTGTGTCTCCAAGGATGACGAATCTGTAGTCAAGCTTCACATGCAAGATTCTCATGGAAATAATGGCAACTAGAATATTAAACACGTGCTGTTTATATAAAAATAAGTCTTCTCAGAAAATTATAGTGAGTATCAGGGCATAGAGAGTAAATACCTTTCATTTAGGGGAAATTTTAAGAAGTTTCAGAAAATAGAAATAACAGACTATGAAAAGATCTTCACATGGTTATTGCTAGGAAAACGTCTGCATCTATAAGCACCTTTCTTTTTTTTTTTTTAAATCTCCATGTAAGTAAGCCTGGGAAGGTTTACTTATAAACTCGTTAATTTTCCAGGCACCATGGTGACCAGTAGATGCTATGTTCCATAATTAAAGGCAAACTAAGTCTTACAGAGGTTGGATGTTTTATCTGTGGTCTTGGAGCTCATCAGTGACAAAACAGTGAGTTGAACTTCAAGATCTTGATTATATACTACTGTCCTAACTGTTCTCAAAGTATTAGGAGCTTGCATTGTAGGAGGACTGAAAGTCAATGTTGATTGATTATTATTACTAAATAGCTCAGTATCACATGCCCTAAGACCTCTCCTTGCTCTCCTCTGCTTACTTACTGGAGCTCATCCTCTTTCACCTACATGGACATGGCTTTAGCAATTCTTATTCTCTCATCTGCATCATCAATATTGTTCTGTCTATAAGATCTTTCCTAAAAGCACACTAACGTATTTTTGTTTACATATTTTTTAAATCTCTTTACTCTACTTTTCCCTTCAACAACTTCCTATTTCTCTCCTTTTCTTTATGCCAAATGCCTTCAGAAAGTCTTTACATGTGACCTAATGTTCTCTCTCCTCCCATTCTCTGAAATCCGCTCCAATCATGTTGTCACCCATACCACTCTACAGAAACTACCTTTGTCAAAGTCGTCAGTGAATTCCAAGTTCTTTACTTCACTGGTCCATTCTATATCCTCATCTGATTTGACTTTCAGCTACATTGACACAGTGAATCCTTTCTTCCTTCCTCCTTCAAATATTTTCTTCCCTAACTCTTAGGGCAATTTGATCTCCTAGTTTTCTTCCTATCTCATATCTACTTGAGTGTTTAGTAGAAATATAAAACTTACAGTGCCTAAAACTGAACTCATGAACTGCACCACACTCACTCCTATCCCTACATCCCAATCCCACTTCCTTTCACCACCCCCTCGCTGGCTGTTTCTAGTGCCTAGAATTCCCTTGCTCCAGACAGCTGCATGGCTCCCCCTTCCCATTTTCAGGAGTCTACTCAAGCGTTGCCTTCTTAATGAAGCTTTTTCAGAGTGCTGGCAAAACACTGATGACATTGTCAACCCGCGCCTTTGGGAAGCTGAGGTGAGTGGATTGCCTGAGCCCATGGGTTCAAGACCCACCTAGGCAACTTGGCGAGACCTCATCTCTACAATAAATCAGAATGAGCCGGGCGTGGTAGCGCGCGCCTGTAGTTCCAGCTACTTGGAAAGCTGAGGCGGAAGGATTGCCGGAGCCCAGCGGGTCGAGGCTGCGGTGGCCGGGAGCGGCCACTGCACTCCAGTCTGGGTGACAGAGTGAGACTCCAACTCAAAAAATAAATAAATAAAAGAAAAGAAAAAAAGAAAAAAGAAAAATTCAAGAAAGGTTTAACAAAGGTATAGGCAGGACATAGGAAACCCAAGAAAGATATGTGTATTCCAGTCCTGATAAAGCAGAACTGGTTACCACCACTAGACCTTAGATGGACAATGGGTGGGAGAATTTATAAAACCCAATATGAGAGAAATGGGTAAACATCACCTCCCCCTTGAGAGAAGCAGTGATCTTTTGAACTTCTGCTGGGGCTCCTCATTATTTGCACCAAATTAGAAGCCAGAGAGCAGAGGAGTTCACTGATACAGTTCATGTAGGTCAGCCTCCTGGGAGAGAGTTCAGAGAAAGGTAGAGAGTACATCTGGTGAGTCAAATGAAAGTTACCACAAGCAAAGTCCTCCCTCACCCGCCACATTTAAAATGACAAGCACAGTTCATTGTATCATCTTAGAGGTCCAGTGAGAAATGAAAATGTGGGACCGTTTGTTGAAGAATTATCAAGTTCAAGATAGTGACACTGAGTATTAAAGCACATGATAGCGTCCTTCTGAATATGGAGCCCTGGGTAACTATCTGGGCCTCCCACCCATGAAGCCACACCTGATTTCAACCTTTCAACACTGGATTCCTTGTGCCTCTTCCCTACTTGATTTTTCTCCATTATACCTATCTCCGTATAACTAACATGCTATATAATTGAACTTGTTTATTTAGTTTATTATTTCTCTGGCCCATTTGAATTTAAGTTCCCCAGGGAAGGAATTTTAGTATCTTTCATTACATGCTATATATAATGCCTCAAACTCTCCCTGGCACATAGTAAATGCAATGAATGTGTATAAATATATACAAATAAAATGAATAAACCATTCTCCTAGAAAAGGGAAGAAGAAAGGCTACAGGAAGAAATCTACCCTTGCTGGTAGGGTTCCCCTTCCACAGCCTTACTTCTCTCTTCATTAGCCATAACTCAAAACTAAGTACAAGCCAACATCCCCCATTGGAAAGGATAATTTTTAAAACTCTCAGTATTTAAGATCATCTGTCTTAACAATTTTCTATATAAAGGCAGGAATCAAAACAAGTTCTATAACTTAAATTAACAGTTGGCATGTAGAATAGAAATGTA
The DNA here is from genome assembly GCF_000164805.1 of Carlito syrichta. Lineage (NCBI taxonomy): Eukaryota > Metazoa > Chordata > Mammalia > Primates > Tarsiidae > Carlito > Carlito syrichta. Next base: position 56,145 of record NW_007251003.1, on the reverse strand, counting down.
CGCATGAATATAATTTTTAAGTTTTATAAGGTTTATTTCCCTGATTTGAACCTAACTAATATTCTTTGTTATTCCATTCCAGAATCATTCTTTCTCAGAGTTCAGTGGTTGGCCTATTTCTTTTCTCACTACACAGGCTCCACGGTATACTCTTCAGCCATGGGTTCAAAATAACATTTTAAGCAGCTGAGGCACAAACACTATTTCCAGCCTGTATCTTCCATCTGGGCTTCAAAATATATATGCTACATTCCCCTGCCTACTCCATCACTTGCAAATCTACAGGGATCTAGAGCTCACTCAGAAGGGCTGTAACTGCATCTCCACTCTCCTACTCCAGCCACCAGCCTGCTATTCCTGCTTTGCCTCTCTGGATAGTATCTTTATCCCCCATGATCCAGGACAGAAGAGTAAGAGTCATTGGTAGATTCTCGGTCTTCCTCATCTACCATCTAATTAACCACAATAGCCTATTTTTTTAACCTCCTGAATATCTCTTATGTCTGCATCTTCCTTCTCATCTCCATGTCTGTTGTTCTAATTCATGTGCTCATCATTTCTAGTCTAGATTTTGACAGTGGTCCCCTAAGTCGTCTTGTTGTCTTTAACTGTACTATTATGTCATCCACAATATGGATGACATATATGGTCATCTTATGTTCAATCTTATCATGTCTCTCTTGTGTAAAGTTTGTTCAATGGCACTTTACCTATAGGATGAAATCTGAGCTCCTGTAAATGGCATATAATGTTCTCCAAGGTACTCTTTCTCTCTCTCTTTTCAAACTATACTCCCGAATCACCAGATTACGATACTAGTACTTATTCAACCAAATCCTTTTTGTAGCCTCTAAACTCTCCCTGCCTTAACACCTAATGTTTCTCCTACAGAAAATGTCTTTCCCAGTCTAATCAACCCAGCAAACTTTGCTTCTTCTCTAAGACTCATCTTTATTTCCTCAGTTCCTGTTGTACCCTGTAACATTATAGCCTTTTATAGAACATTGTAATGATCTGTCTCAATATCTTTCACACCACTAGACTTGAAGCTTCTTTGGAGAAGAGACATTTTTTATCTTTGTACTCTATGCCTTGCACAGTGCCCAGCACATATTATGTGCTCAGTAAGTATACGATGAACAAACGCTACATTTAGATTTTGACTATCACACAATATGCATATCTGTATGTAAATTTAAACCACAAATCTAAAGCTACATAATCATGATTTTAAATAAGCATTTAAGTTTTTTAAAAGTCTTTAAAACAGTATTCTAAATAATGAATCTGTTAACTTTTCTCATATTTTTGTCTGGAAAGTACTGAAGGCAGCTAGTTTTAGTTTTCTAATGATTGTTTTAAAAAGTTATTTTTTAAATAAAAAAATGAGACCAGGCATGGTGGCTCAAGCCTGTAATCTCAGCACTTTAGGAGCCCGAGGTGAGAGGATTGCCTGAACCCAGGGGCTTAAGACCAGCCTGGGCAACTTGGTGAGATCTTGTCTCTACCATAAATCAAAAAGTTAGCAGTCACAGTTTTGTGACTGATTAAACAGTAAAGTGAAGCCGAATACTCCAATTACTAGCACAAGGCACTTATTGCAAATATGTTACGGTACCATGAAAATTTTCTTTTGTATATTAGTTTTTCTAACGTGTGCCTGTAGTTCCAGCTACTTAGAAGGCTGAGGAGGAAGGATCGCTGGAGCCCAGCAGGTCAAGGCTGCAGTGGCTGTGAGCATGTCACTGTACTCCAGCCTGGGTGACAGAGTAAGACTCCAACTCATAAATAAATAAATAGAAAGAAAATTATATATATATATATATATATATATATATATTTCTAAATGAGTATACACAATACACAATAAATACTTTTGGACAAACTATTTCAAAAGTTTCTTTAAAAACTATAGTTTTATAGTCTAAACTTGAGATTAACATATGTAATTAAAAGTTAATATTTTAGAAACCGTTTATGTTACAGATATTGTTATTTATGTCATAATCCCTTGCTTATATCATTCTGCATCACATAATAGCCTCTCTCACTTCAAATATGTACTAATTGGAGTATGTGTTATCAGAGTCTGATGGTCAGATTAAAATTTGGCAGCATTTGGAGGTGAAGGCCTTTCCTTCTGTGTGACCACCTGCTGACAAAGTGGGAGGCCACTCGACAGTCGAGTGGCACTGGTTCCACATAGAGAGATGGATGTATAAATTGCTGCATTACTTTCTTCAATTTGTATAACCTCGAGTCCTCATCTGTATGACATGCTTTGTTAGCGACGTTAACTGTAGTTTGGGAGCAAGTGTGTATGAATAAAGACTATGCCCGTTAAAAAAAAGAAGAAGAAAAGAAAAGAATAGAACGTACTACACCCATGCCATGTTTCCTGGTTTTCTGAGGGACACATTAAAAGGATAATGTTCTTGTTGGAGGAATATATAGGGCAATAAACAGTTTTGTGACTGATTAAACAGTAAAGTGAAGCCGAATACTCCAATTACTAGCACAAGACACTTATTGCAAATATGTTATGGTACCATGAAAATTTTCTTTTGTATATTAGTTTTTCTAACATTTTATGAACTTGCTTATAATTAGACTTATACTAAGCAGTAAGCAGATGTGTATCTGTTCACTTTAAAAATTCTAAATTGAATTTCCAAAATTCAAAATCCGAGTTAATATCACTAGACCCCAAAATAACTTTCCATTTTCTATAAACTGTTTCTGTACCCATAGAAAAGCAGGAAGAAGAGAAGAGAGAACTGACATTTAATCCAAAACAGATATGCCTTTGGGTAGAGATAGCTACTGAGTAAAGCTGATAGATTTCTACAGAAAGTGAAGTTCATAGATAGAAAAACTGTACTCTACCTCTACAGGCTATTAAATATGGACTTTCGGAACAAGGACCATCTAGCTAACACCAGTCATCTCTGAAATAAGGTACTACTCATCTTGTTGTAGCATCAGTATTCACTGATGACATTAATTGGAATATCATTATTTTTACAATAGCAGTCAAGTATAGAAAAAAAGTTGGTAAGCCATTATATTACTTTCTCCTCCTATGGCACTATGACTAGAATATTGATATATTTTATTTTTTGACCCTGTTTTTCAGAATAGGAATCAAAAAGAGATGCATTATTGGATGAAATATATAAGCTTGAAGAGAGGATTGGTAAAATACTAGTTGAAAGAATTTCTCTGAAACTGAAATAAATGTGATGGTATTTTCATACTATGTACTAGATTTTGCAGAAAAAAATGTTAAGACCCTTTTACTGAGAAGCTTGAATGGTACCACAAAACTTTTATGACAAGAAGTAAAGATAGCTGGGCTATCATTTGTCTGTCCCTGTTCATTATAAAGTGACTCAGTATCTCTGAACAAGGAATAAGTAAATTATCTGATGTTTAGGCAAAATTTACCTCCATTGTCTATATTCTCTCCTTATCTATCTTCCTCTTTCACTAACTACACACATACACACACACCTTCAGTTGAAAGACACCTGTTACAACAAGGGGGCCTAAATGAAGCATACTTGTATACCTAACCCTTAACTATATACCCCACAATATCAAAATAAAAAATATTGATAATTTAAAAAAAAAAATTTTCTTTGGGTCATTACATCAATACCATATTTTGGTTCAGAGCTGTTAACAAGCACCAATATCAAATGGATAAAATTCTCTGTTCTCTTATTTGCCTTTGTTCAAATATATCTGGACAATTGTGATTTCTCTGTATCAGTTCAAATCTTCAATTGTGATTGATCTGAATAAATCAATTGCATTTTCAGAATTTAAAAAAAAAGAAAAGAAAAGAAAGACTCTTACCTTTTTGACCATTTCTCTTTGGCTGTTTTCCTTTGAAAAATCAGACACTATGTGCTAGCACACGTTATTGGTATCTACCAGTACAGATTACCATTTAAGAGCCGTTAGTCATGAACAAATTTGTTATTCCTGTATGTGGTTGTTAGAAAATTGAGGTGTCTTGATATTACTCTGATAGTTTAGAATTCAACATGTCACTGAAATGTGGGCTTCTTTATATATAAATCCAATATAAAACTCTGTGGGATTTAAGTGTCAAAAGGGATTGTGTCCATGTTCAGAGGTTGGCAATGAAAATAAACCTGGTCTCAACTTCTTGGTTATGAATTAGCAAATGAAAAGAAGTAAAATATCAAAGGAAGCCACCATGGATCATTCATACGCCTCTCTATTCCCTTTTCTACTATCTAGGATCTTGTTGGATGGAATCTTCAATTTGAGTATGTAGTTTGAAAGCTATTTGGACTTCCTAGCTAGATTATTTGAGATAGAAAGATTTAAGGAGGCTTAAAAGTAACTGTTGACTTATTAAAAATCAATGGAGTTAGGAAATATTTACAGTCTTTTCTTCCATTCCCTTACCTTTGGCTTCCCTAGCATCAACCAAACATTTCTCATGGAGCATAAATCCTCCAGAGGAAAGACTTATACTGCATATTCCATTATGGGGTAAAGAACTTCATGGAACCCATAATAAACAAGAGTGTCACTGTGGTGATCTATGAAATTCTTCTATTGTAAAAGACCTAGGAATTTGCTTAACTTCTCCCTGCTTTTACTTCCTCATTGGTAAAATAATGAAGGGCCTTATTTATTCGTTCCCTTAACTCTGTTCCAGCTTTAATAGTCAATAATCTTTGATGTTTGATTTGCTAAAGATTCAGGTTTCCTTCTGTTCCCCACTGACAGATTGAGGTATCTTGTCAACCAAACCTCTTCATGTAGGCAAGCTGTTTTCTCTTCCCCACATCCTTTCAAGGTGTGGAGGCTTCTTTGAGTGGGCCTGCCTGCCTCCACTACTTCACCTATGAAGCAAAAGGGAAATACACATCAAAGGATTTTCCTGGTGTCAGAACAACCATGATGGCACAGTGATGGAGGGCCAGAGAATGCAAAGACCCTGAAATACTATTATAGAAAGCAATAGAGTGAGTGTCCCAGTCACTCTGTGTTGTTTAACAGATTTGAAATCAAGATTTGAAAGTATAGTAAGTAAAACCATTAGATACATAAATAGAAAGCAAGTTGGTAATCATAGAGTCTCATAATCTAGGATACTGACACATTTAAAAAAGACAAAACCAAAAACACTATAATCTTTGGTTAGATATTTTAAGACCTGGACAATGAGGCTTTGAAACATACTCGCTAACTTTTTTTTCTACAGTAATGACCAATCGTGTACCCTAAGAAAGCTGTTGTAATTATTATCAGTCAACCACAGTAAGACTGAATCAGAGGAGATCGTATATCCTAAATAATGCTTTGCAGCTGACCATTTCTATAGCACTAAGCCTCAAAATCCATCCCATGACCTATTTCCATCATGTTTACTTCTAAAATTCTAAACTAAAACTCTACACTCAGCAATGGTTCTCAAACTTGGGCATATGTATAAGTATCATAGGTGATTTTTTGCTAAAAGTACCATTTATAGGGCCCTGTCCTTTCCCTGCTTTTACTTCCTCTTTAGTAGGACAGTTATTTAGAGAATTTAATGTGGGAATTAGGAATCAGCAGTTTCAATAATCTTTCTCCACCAAGTGGAATGAGAATTTATCATATGCAACTCTAGAGTGGAATTGAACCACTCAGAAGTTAATAAAAGTTTTTGGGTGCATATAATCATCTGAAGTGGTAATCCATATATTCGTTTATTTCATTTATAAATAATATTAATTTTTAAAAATTTAAAACATTTGATATGAATGGATATAAAATATCTGAATGTTACACATGATTAGCAATCTATTAATTTGGAAGTAACTGTTTTGATTCATAGAATTTAAACAAATCAGTCTTTAGTTGATTAAATATCAGAATTTCCTGGTGATTAACTTGCAGTGTCACAGCTGTGAAGCAGCTAACTTCTTTACCTTATTACAATTTATTATGTTACAGCTAGATCTTGTTTCAATGTTCCAAAGAAAATTTCCTGGAGCACTGACTGGTTATCAGGGCTATTCTTTTTTTCACTTTAGTGCTCTTGCTTTTGTTTCTTGTGAATGTTTCATCTTATTTCCTTAAGGCCTCTTAAGTTGCTTGAATGTTGGCTTTCTAAAAGGTTGTTTGTAAAAGGCTTGAGGATATCAGTTGAAATGTCTAGACAATAAAAAAAACAACAACAGGAGGTTAGCCAAATATTAAAGATGTTTCTAAAGGGATATTATCATTATATTTTTTCTTTTTAAATTTTTTCCTGTTCTAACCATCCATCATATATGAGATTTGCTTTGTAAATGTGCTATTTTTCTATAATGGCTTTCTTCAAGGTGTTGGTGTCTTATACATGATTTCCTTTTAGTTTTTTTAGACTACTGAGGAACAAAAGTGGAAATATTCTGGATAATGTTTTCTCATGATGGTCTCAAAAGAGAATTGTTTAAGAAAGATTAAAGTAGCCAGGCTCGGTGGCTCAGCCTGTAATCCCACGCTTTGGGAGGCTGAGGGGAGTGGATTGCCTGAGTCTGCGGGTTCGAGACCTGCCTGGG
>NW_007251003.1:3344-49553 GCF_000164805.1 Carlito syrichta | reverse complement strand
CCCTCATCTCTACAATCAATCAAAAAATTAGCCGGGCATGGTAGCGCGCGCCTGTAGTTCCAGCTACTTGGAAGGCTGAGGTGGAAGGATCGCCGGAGCCCAGCAGGTTGAGGCTGCGGTGGCTGGGAGAGGCCACTGCACTCCAGTCTGGGCGACAGAGTGAGACTGCTACTCAAAAAAAAAAAAAAGGAAAGATTAAAGTATTAAAAAATAAACAAGAAATCAGCCTGTAATGCCAGCACTTTGGGAGGTCGAAGTGAGAGGATTGCCTGAGCCTGAGGGTTCGAGACCAGGCTGGGCAACTTGGTGAGACCTCGTCTATACAATAAATCACAAAAATAACTAGTCATGCGTGTGTGGCGTGCATTTGTAGTTCCAGCTACTTGGAAGGCTGAGGTGGAAGGATTGCCTAAGCCCAGCAGGTGGAGGCTGCAGTGGCCATGAGTGTGCCACTGCACTTCAGCCTGGGTGACAAGAGTGAGACTCCAACTCAAAAATAAATAAATAAATAAAAAATAAACAAGATATTCTACTAAAAAGCTTCATCTTTTTTTCAATCTAAAAACATTTTTCAACATGATTTTATTTCACATTTTCATTTGAGCCAAGTAGTGTTTGGTATATGCTTTCTGATGGATCTTTATTGAAATTCCGTCATCATGAGTGTTTGGCTTTAATTTTCATTTAAAAATATTTCTTTAAAATATTGTTTATTTTAACTATGGAAGGATTTTTGTATGTGTGTGCCCTCTTAAATTTGGTGTCCAAAATAAACAACTCATTAGTTTCACCCTAGTCCTGGCTCTGTTTTCTATTATTAATATGTTGTATGGAGACAAAGTATGTAGGAAGCATTAACAGAAGTTCTCAGCAACCTGCAGTGTCTAGCATGGGACAGGCCCTCATTAACTTAGATTAAAATTCTGTCAGCATTTAACTTCCGAAAGTTTTTCTTATTTGTTATCTTTAATTTTCTAGAGTGAATTACTGTAATTGCTGTCAGTTTATTATTTTCTTGTTCCTTTCTATTGTTTTGAAATTAGGAGTAAGAATGTTTAGTTAAAAATGTGTAAATATACATACAAACAATGTTTTTCAAATGCACTCTTTGCTTCTATTTACAACATAATCCAAGAGTATTCCAAAGTTGTCTGTTTTTCCAGGGGTCTCAATACTTCTCAGAATGATTCTTTTAGAATTTGCCCTTGAACAATCCCTTTATGGAAGTGAAATAAACAGAGAGCTGAGTCTTCCTATAATTCAGTGACCTTGCTTTGTGTTGACAAAAAAAAAAAACCTCTTACGGCGGGTTCTTATGTACTGCATGTATTGATGTGTTTCTGAAGGCCCAGATCAGTGAGTAGAAGCTATAACTGTACACTCTCTTTGTAGATGTTAAAAAAAAAAAAATCCTTTAGACCACAGAGCTTTTTAGTAATATTATTTCAAATTGAATTTATACTGGGAAACTTAAACCAGGTAATCCTTCTGTGTTTGTCCATTGAAAAGTTTTTAGTTTAGTGACATATTTATGCTGTTAGAGTTTAGTTCTGGCAGCCTTGTCTATGTAAAATCATTACTTTCTGGGAGCTAAATGTTAGTTGCAAAAGGTTTACTGTAATCTGAATTTTAACATGTTATCTATGTATAATATATTAAGTTTTACTTATGACAATTGTTTAAGTAAATATCACACTTTATTTTTGATTAATTTTTATTTAATACTCTGAGAATTATATCTTAGTAATATAGATGTAAGTTTGGCAAATTAAAATTCAAATGTATTATCTGATAATGCATTGTTACTATAATGTGAATAATTACTGCCTAAATTATAATTTAGACATTGCAATATGAAGTCAAATTGACAATCTGAATGTCCTTTAAACCCTTTTTTGACCTAGAGAATAATGTATATCTCCATTGCCCAACACTACACACATAAAGCTATTTAAAATATTTATTAATTTTGAGAGTTTGCATACTTATATTTTTTGTCAAGATAACTTTCAATAAGATGGATTTTCAATAACATTGAGTTTTGATTATATGAAAGTCATACATATATGTGCTAGGAAATTTGGAAAGTACAGAAAACTATAAAGAATATAGTGAAAATCATCACTAATATAACTCCTTAGACAACACTGAAATTCAAGTATTTTTCTTCTAGGTTTTATCTGTGTAATGTATATTGGAATATGTGTATGTGAAAAAAGAAGAAAGAAGGGTGTGCGTGGCTTAATTTGTGAAAAAAAAGAAGAAAGAAGTGTGTATAAGGGGGTGTGTGACCTAATTTGTTGTGTTTTTTCCTCCATTTAATGTTATATCATGGACATTTTTTCTTGTCATCTTTTCTTTGAAATTATAATTTTTAATAGTTGTATAAAGTTTCATTGTGTGTCCATAAGTCACTTAGCCATGTTTGCCTATTTTTGATATAGAAGTTGTTTCTAATTATTAATTTGTATTATTATAAGTTATCTGTAATGAACATCTTTCTTTATAAATTTTTCACCACATCTCAGATTCTTTCCCTAGGCTCCTGGAAGTTCTAAGAAGTTTACTTATGATATATAAACATTTAAAAGATTTCTGGATATATACTGCCATTGTGCTATTCAGAAACATTGGCATAATTACATTTTGGGGGAGAAAAATAAGTCCCCATTTAGAGTAAATATGCAGAAGTAACCTCAAAGTCTTCATGTAGTTAATACCTACTAATTTATATTGTTTCTATTTTCCACATTTGCTTTTTATAATACTAGTGTTCTCACATGCTAATACTAAAATTCTTAAAGCTAATTAAGCTTCTAACCAGAGTTACTCAGAGTTAGTGCAGTTCTCTTGGTGATAACTTGCCTCAGTGGAAATACACTGAGGAATAGCAATAGACTGGGGAATAGCTCATATCCATAGGACTTTATAGATTCTGACTACTTTCCTGCCTATTTGAAGGAGCAGAATCTAAGTATTTATACTGATTGTCTCCTAGAACAGCAATCTTCAAACTGATGTATACGTTACAATCTACTGAGATAGGAAAGACAATATAGGAAGTTTTATTTATATTTTTTGAAATGTTATTCCTTAAAATCTTTTTGTCTGTATTTTATAATTTCTATAAAATAGTATAATAGAGTATGTCTATAATTTATAAATAAACATATATTTAGTATTACATGCTATCTTAGTTCATTCTGGCTGTTATAACAAATGTATATACCTTAAACTGGGTAATTTATAAAAAACAGGAATTTATTGCTTACAGTTCTAGAGTCTGTAAAGTCCAAGATCAAGGTACCAGCAGATTTAGTGTCTGGTGGGGGCTTGCTCTCTGCTCCAATGATAGTGCCTTTTTGCTATGTCCTCACATGGCAGATGGGCAAAAAGGGACCTCAAGCTCTTTTATAAGGGCATGACTCCCATTCATGAGAGGCCTAATTACCTCCTAAAAGCTCATCTCTTAACACTATTGTATTAAGTTTCAATATGAATTTTGGATGACCACAAATATTCAAACTACAGCATTCCTCCCCTGCCCCCCCCGAATTCATGACCTTCTCACATACAGACAGCATTAATTCCATCCTAGTAACTGAATACATTAATTCTATCCTAGTAGCCCCCACATTTTTTACTTATTCCAGCACTAAATCAAAATTCTACTGTCCAGAGTCTTATCTAAAGATAATTTAAATCAGATATGGATGAGACTCAAGGTATTATTCATCCTGAGGCAAATTGCTCTCCAGCTGTGAATCTGTGAAATCAAACAAGTTATATGCTTCCAAAATACAATGGTGGGACAGGCATTCCGAAGAACGGTACCAAGTATGTCCAAAACTCAACAAGGCAAGCAACATTAAATCTCAAAGCTTGAAAATAATCTTAGACTCAGTGTCACACTTTCTGGACACAATGGGGTGAGGGATGTGCCCCCAAAACTCAGAGCAACCCTGTTCCCTAGCTTTGCTGAGTGCAGCCCACACAGCAGCTCTCATGCATGCAGCTCTCCTGGGCTGGAGTTGCATGCCGGTGGCTTATTCCAGCACTAATTCAAAAGTCTGAAGTACAGAGTCTCATCTAATGATCATTTAAATCATATATGGATGAGACTCAAGATGTGATTCATCCTGAGACAAATTTCTCTCCAGCTGTGAATCTGTGAAATCAAACAAGTTATATGCTTCCAAAATACAATGGCAAGACAGGCATAAGATACATATTCTCATTCCAAAAGGGATAAATAGGTGGTCCAGAGTCTTGAAGGTGATTCTGCTTACACAGCTCCCCTGAACTTTGCCCAAGAGGGGCTCTCTTTGATAGCCCCAAACCCACAACTCCCATGGATCTGCTGAGTATTGCCTAGTAGGGGTTGTCTGTGGTAGCGCTGCCTTGGCCTTGGCCCTCAGGCTCTCTGGGGTATCCTTTGAAATCTAGGTGGAGGTCGCTATTCCCCCACAGCTCTTGCACTCTACGTGCCTATGGAATTGTCACGTGTGGATGTGGTCCTGGTTTACTGCCTGTGCTTTCCAACAGGGCAGCCCAAGCCTGGATCCATTTGAGCCATAGCTGGGGTAGCTAAGAGCACTGCTTCTGAATTTGGGGAGCAGAGACTTGTGGAGTGCTGAGTAGCAAGCCCTGAAATCACACAGGATCCCTGTGATGCCAGATGGGGTACAGTGAAAAGCTCATGAATTCTTTGATTCATTTCTAAAATGAATTTTAGAGTGGCCAGCAAAGTTTTCAAGCAAAGTTTATTTAGAAAGTAAATTAGAGAGAGAGAGAGAGATCACCTCCCCAAGGTAGGGGAGAGGGCCAAAGCTAAGAAAACATGGCAGTCATATCTCAAGGAGCCATATGGAGACACCAAAGTTTAACAAAGCAATGATGACTGTTGTTTGAAATCGTTTGCCTTTTAAACCCTCCTTTTGATGGGGGCAGGTCATTAAGGTGATTGGGTGGTGGTGATTTCCACGACATCACAAAGGGGTAGGAAAGTGCAGGTACTGATGTCAGGTGATAGACGGCAGGCTGATGGGTGGGTTAGTCACATGATCTCTGCCATGGTGATGGGATCTGTGTCATGAAGGTCTCTAAGGGCTGATTGGGTTAACTTGTTTACAAAACAAGCTGGGGAGATGGTGAGGTTGAGCCTTTGACCTTCAACAGGGAATCTGAAGGATTTTTAGTGATTATGAGCTGAAAGATTGGACTGCCCTATTCTTACATCTGATGGGATTGTCTTTGGATTGACTGAAGGGGTGGAGTAGGCTGCCAGCTTTGGCCTGCAGTAAAAAGTAATCTTTAAAAATCTCCAAATGCTTCCTAAAACCTACCTATGGGAAATTTATCTATGTCTAACCTGTTCTAGCTATCCTGCCTCACCTGAACCCTTTTTTGAAACTTCTCTGCCCCTAGCACTTTGGGCCTGGGTCTGTGATGGTGGCTTTCCTGACAATCTACAAAATGCCTTCAGGGACTTTCTTTCATTGCCTTCACAGATGGCATCTGGCTTCTTTTTATCAACCCTGATCTCCTTATCAATCTCTTGGCCACACCTTTGGTATTCTCTTCTGAACACACTTTTTTCTTCTTTCCACCATACCATTCTGAGAATTTTCCAAATCTTTAGGTTTTGCTTCTTGTTTGATTATAAATTCCATCTTTAATTCATTGTCTTTATGCATTTTTCTATAAGCAGTCAAGAGAAGCCGTGCCATGTTCTTAACACTCTGCTTAGAGATTTCTTCCACCAAATTTCCTATTTTATTGCTCTTAAATTCTGCCTTGCACAAAACATTAGGACACAAATGCAATTCAGCCAAGTCTTTTGACATGTTATAACAAAGATGGTTGTTCCTCCTGTTTCCAGTAAGATATTTCTCATTTCCATCTAAGACATCATCAGAATGACCATTCTTGCCTATATTTCTACCAACATTCTGTTAACAGCCACTTAAATTAATCTCTAAGAAGATCAAGACTCTCTTTACAGCTCTTTTCTTTTTCTGAGTTCTCACCTGCACTGCCCTAAATGGTTCTCCTTTCATGGCAATGCACTTCAAAACTCTTCTAGCTCTACTTATTACCCAGTTCCAAAGCTGCTTCCACATTTTTAGGTATTTGTTACAGCAGCACCCCTCTTCTGGTGCCAGTTTCTGCCTCTGTCTGTTCATTCCAGAACAAACATTACCTTACACTATGTAGCTTATATATAGTAAAATTTTATTTCTCAGAGTCTGGGAACTCCAAGGTCAAGGTGCTGCCTGGTTCAGTATCTGGTGAAGTCTTGCCCTCTGCTTCATAGATGGTACCTTGATGCTATATCCTTACATGACAGAAGGAATGAATGCTGTGTCCTCATATAATAGAAGGGCTAGAAGGGAGGAAGAAAGGGACAAAGAGGCTCCCTCAAACCCTTTAATAAAGGCACTAATCTCGTTCCTAGAAGTAGAGCCCTCTTGACCTAATCACCTCATAGATGCCCTGTTGCACTGGGGAATTGAGTTTCAACATGAATTTTAGAGGTCTACAAACATACAAACCATTGCTCACATTTTTTAAACTTATATGAATATGTGCTTATGAGAGAGGTTGAGATTTGCCTTATAAAATCCATGCTTCCCCTTCCCTTTTTTCTTCCTTCTCTCCTTTCTTCCTTTCTCCTTCTTTTCAAGAACACAATTTTTTAAGCTGGGTTCTTTGCCACTTACCTAAAATCATTACATTCCTTGGCTTTCTTTTCAGTTGAGTAGAGCCTGTGACTAAACTTTGACTGATAAAATATAAGCTTCCTAGAGGGTGCCTTGAAAGGGAGAAGTTATGCCTTTGCTCAGTTCTTTTCCAACCTATTGCATAAATCTCAATGTGATGCCTGACATACAGCCAGCTTGGTTATTGCAATCATTGTAGAAGAAAGAGACTAATCTCTAAAGACCCAGTAGAACTGTCATAATAGCACCAGACAGCACAATTAAGATTTGTATCTTGTTTAAACCACTGTTTTAGAGATCTCTATTTCTTGCAATCAAATCCAAGATTAACTGATAAGGTGTTCGTATCAAAGCAATTGAGGTCCATTTTATTTGAGCCTTCATCCTTTCCATTCAGCAACTTACACCAGATGCCTGGATTATAGACTAGGCAAGAGTGGGCAGTAGCTTGTTCTGTACCTAGGAAATCACTGTCTATCAGTACAATGTATTTTCCTGAAAGTCAGTTATTTAGTGTTGGAAGCATTAATTTTCTCATGAGTTTCAGGTGTTCAAGGACAGTGGTAGAAAATTTTTATAAAAGCAAACTGGTACACACCCAAAGAAAAAGTCTTCTTGCCCTCTGTGTCCATTCTTTCTCAGAGCAAGTGAACACAATACCATGTTTTTTCAAGTTCTCAAATAATAATGCACATACCAGAGATGAGAAGAGACCGTGCCAAAGATCTCTTTATTTGTAATTAGAAAAAGATTTAGAGAGGCTTGTTATAGGTCTTTGCACTTTTCCTTTTTTGATTAAATTTTGAAGCTTCTTCAAAAGCAGCTAACTATTAATAATAATCAGTAGAGGAAAAGACGTGAATATGCTTGGCAGAGAGAGACATATTTTTATTCAGTGTTATTACCTGCAGAGTGTTAGCTCATAAGTCCTTTTATGAAGGGTCCCTGGTTGCCTCTTTGCCCCTCCCCTCCCCCGCCCCGCACTTCCCCAGGATGTCGACTCCTTTACACTCTCCATTCCCTTGAACATCCACCATCATGCCTGTTCCCCCTATGCAGTGCACGCTCCCCCCACTCCTAGTCTCAGCTTTGACATCACTATGCGTGGGGTCTCCTCTGAAAAATTCCTTTTCTGTGCTCCTATAGTATTTAAAACTTCTCTATTCCTAGCAGATATCATGTTGTTTCCTAACTGCTGGTCAGTTGTGTGTGTTCCTGACTACTCTAAAAACTCCACTAAGGCACCTCCTAATTCAGCACCTAGTTCAGCACTTGACACTAATAGGTGCTCAATAACTATGGAATGATGGATAACTTGTTTTGTATAAAATAGTTGTGGCTCTTTTATCTCTGTCATCCTGAAGTCAATGGAGAACGATTACACAATCTCATACTTATAAATACCATAAAATTTGAGCATGTCAATAATGCTTCACCTAATTACCGCAAAATATTATTGTAGTGGCATCTTTTATGGTTTTATTTGTATGTTTCCCTATGTACTTGGGAGGAAAAAGCTAGAAAACAATGACATGTGTTTGAATTCTAGATTCAGGACCGTCACATGTACAATGTGTCTTTATGAGTGTCCCTATCCTGGGTCTTCCTCAAACTACAGAGGCTACTGGTAGAGTATTGCAATGGCAAGCATACATCTTCACTATTCACCCCATTTTGAATGCTAGAGATATTTTTGTTGTTAGGAAGGAACTCAGAACATCTGTATGTTCTGCATTTATTTTAATTTTTTATAGAGAGGTCTTGCTCTGTCACCCAGGCTGGAATGCTGTAGCATCATAGCTCACTGCAGTCTCAAACTCCTGGGTTCAAGCCATCTTGTCTCAACCTTCCAGGTAGCTAGGACTACAGATTGCACTTCTATGCCCAACTAACTGAAAAAAAAACCAAACAAAAGGGAAAAAATCTTTTTTATAGCGATGAAGTCATACTGTGTTTTCCAGGCTGGTTTTGAACTCCAGGTCTCAAATGATCCTTCTGCCTCAGCTTCCCAAAATGCTGGGATTACAAACATGGGCCACTGTGCCCAGCCTGTATTTGTTTAACATTTAACATTTATTGAGCAACTTTTATAAGTCAAGCATTATACACACTTAGCTAAATATTTGTATTTAAATTTTTGATGAGGCCGGGTGCAGTAGCTCAAGCCTGTAATTCCAGCACTTTGGGTGGCCAAGGTGAGAGGATTGCCTGAGCCCAGGGGTTCGAGACCAGCCTGGGCAATATGATGAGACCTTGTCTCTATAATATATCAAAAAATTAGCCAGGCATGGTAGCGCATGCTTGTAGTTCCAGCTACTTGAAAGGCTGAGGCAGAAGGATCATCTGAGCCCAGAAGGTCGATGCTGGGTAGCCGTGAGCATGCCACTGCACACCAACCTGGGCAACAGAGTGAGACTCTGACTCAAAATAAATAAATAAAATTTTGATGATATTCAGTATGTTACAATACAATAAAACTTCTTATAACAAACATAAGTGCTAACATTTTATAGACTTTTATAGATAAAAATAACTTTTAACATATGTATATATAGTTTTTTTAGTTCTGACAGCAAAGTATCATTTTAGATGTTAGGGACCTGACTCTAAGAGAAGTTAAATGAAGATATGAAGTAGAAAATGACTGTTCAGAAGAGTTAACCTGATTGAATATTATGTTTTAAATTTATTTAAATTGCTATCTCTTGCTATTCATACCCATTAAATAATGAATCCATCAGCTAAAGTGTGTTTACGTATTATTTAGTGTCATATGTATTCTAACATGAAAATCACTTGAAATTAAAAGCCAGTCTGTTTGATTTTACCTCATAATGTTCAATAGATTCTCAAAACTAAAGAAGGATTGTTTCTTCATAAAAGATACATGCTTTAATTTGAGTTACTCATGGCCTTTAGTGAAGTCCATATAATATACAGTATATTAAATATTTGACTCCAAGTGAACAATAATTTTAATTATTATGTTAGCAAAAATGTTGACAATGACTGTTTATCCTGGTTCCGTTACACACCAGTTGTGTTACCATGGGCAAGGACATTGACCTAAGGCCTAGTTTCTCATCAGTAAACTGGGAATAGTGATTGTGGCCCCCTCGCATGATAAGGAATAAATACAATAATATGCACAGTGCCTATGATTCCATTAATAACTCATAGTACAGCACATGGAAATAAACACACAATAAAAAATTACTTTTTTTGAGATAGGTTCAGTAGATGGGAGGGGACTCAGTGGCACTATTTGGGATTGGTGATCTGAAAGTGGTCAGAAGGTGACTAAATAAAACATAATATTTATGAGCTCCCTACCCTGGATGTTCCTTGCAGGTAAGGTGGGTCAAAAAGGGCCTTTTAATATTAATAATATTGATAACAACAGCAAGCACAGCAAATATTTATGGAGTGCTTACTATGGGCCATGCATTCAATTAAATACTTTTACTTATTGTTTTATGTAATCATCCCGGCAAATTCATAAGGTATATACTGTTAGTACCTTTGTTTTACAGATGAAGAAACTGAGGCAAGCTTAGGCAAACTGGCTCCAGAGCCCAGACTCTGAAGCAAGTGCTGCCTTTTATGATGTGAGCAGCAGTAAGCAGAATTACATGTATGTGGGTACAAAATGCAGAGGTTGTTACATATGTAACTGTTGTGTTGACAAGGCACAACTTGTTAGATGTAACTGTCAGAAAAAGTTGACACCTCTTTAAATCCACTTTGTGAAGCAAGTTCTTTCCTTGCCTCATGATGTAAGTTCAGGCAAGTTCTATGACTTTTCTGGACACTCTTAGATAAAAAAAATATGTTCTATAGCATTCTTTGGATAAGTACACAGCTTCAATTTAATAATGAAAATATCTAGCCTATGTAATACTTAATATTAAAAACTTTATTGACTGGGTGCAGTGACTCAAACCTGTAATCCCAGCACTTCGGGAGGCTGAAGTGAGAGGATTGCCTGAGTGCAGGGGTTCAAGACCAGCCTTAGCAACTTGGTGAGACCTTGTCTCTACAATAAATCAAAAAATTAGCCGGGCATGGTGGTACGTTCCTGTAGTTCCAGCTACTT
Source organism: Carlito syrichta (assembly GCF_000164805.1). Taxonomy (NCBI): domain Eukaryota; kingdom Metazoa; phylum Chordata; class Mammalia; order Primates; family Tarsiidae; genus Carlito; species Carlito syrichta. Next base: position 38,735 of record NW_007251003.1, on the reverse strand, counting down.
GGAAGGCTGAGGCTGGAGGATCGCCTGAGCCCAGCAGGTCAAGGCTGCAGTGGCCGTAAGCATGCAACTGCACTCCAGCCTGGGCAACAGAGTAAGACTCTGACTCAAAACAAACAAACAAAAAACAACTTTATTTACCATTAAGGCTTCTCCCCACAAGCTCTCTTACACAAGTCCCCTGCAGGAAAGTCACCATGCAGAAAGGAAGATGGTCTCTCTTTTTCCCCATCTTGCCTTCTACTCTTCTACACTCCATTTATTAACACCAGTTTCCAGTTACTCAGAATTTGGAGCACTAGGAGAGAGAGGAAGAAATAGGTTCTTCCATGATACGTTCCATACTGGTGACCTAGTATTGCTGCTCTCTGGACTTGGAGGATGTTAAAAATGAATTCCCGTTAATGCTTTCATGGGTTCTTTTTAGACTTTCTCCTCTGAGGTTTCTTTTAATGCAGTGAAGTGTGTCCATTCTGGCTCAGAAAGTCAATGGTCCCACCAGTGATTTTGTTGAAATGTTGACCCTTTCCAGATGGTCTTCTTGGACATGACCATAGGTGACACAATTCTAATTCCCTCTTACAAACTGTCATATCTGGTCCATAGAAAACATGCACATCTTATGAACTCCAGTGGACTCTGGGAATCGACAACCTTCTCTTTGGTCCACTGTGAGGGCAGCTAACCAGTCACGTGGCCATTAGGTTTCTCATGCGTGAGTCAGACACCAGTTCATATGCATATCAAACTGCAATGAACACACATAAGGGTTTCTAAGATTATGTTGAAGTCTCTTTCCCAGCCTGTGGTGAGGAAAGACATCTCCCATGCTTTTGAGTCTAATTTACAGCTTATCAATAACTTTTTCCAAATAAGTTATCTTCTTTAGTTTTGGACTCCAGAACTTTGATGTAGGTATGGCATTTAAGAATTGTCTAACTGGTTCTCAGAAACATCCTTTGGAAATTCAACATATGGCCTAACACCTCCTTTAGAATGTGTTAATTATTGTCTCAGTGCTTGAGCCAAATCTTCCATTTTAATATTCTACTATATATAATAATTACTTCTGGATAAAATGGATTTCCACACTTCTGTGTGCTTTCTTTTCTTCATCTATTTTCTTCCCTTTCTCTCTCTCCTATAAAACTGAATTGGAGGCCTATAAGTGGGAAGAATAAGGGAGTGCTGCATATTTCACATAACTACTCAGATGGTGAGGGAGATGTTCAAGGAGCCCCGTGATTAAAGACAGAACAATCATTTATCTCGTATCTCTTGATATGTTACTATTCCCTCCATTTGGGTTGGCCTGTTAATGTTCCTCCTGATGAGTTTCTATATGAGAGGTAGCTCGATGCAGTGGTTATGCACAGAGTCTGGGGATAGACCATTTGGGTCAAACCCCAGCTCCACAATTTATAGTTGTATGTCTTTGGACAAGCTAGTTAATCTCTGTGAACCTCACTCTTCTTATCATTAGAATGGGGGTAATAGTACTTACTCACAGAGTTTAGAATTAAGTGAATTAATATCTGTAAGACTCTTAGAACAGGCCTGGTACATAACAAGTACTATGTAAGTAATAGCAGTATTTTCAATTACTACTAAATTCTTTAAAGTTCTGTTTAAATATCACATAGTTTGTGAAGCTTTTTGTGATTGTCCCAATTAGCTTCTATGCCATGGTGTCAGAACAAATAAATGATCTACCACCACCCTTATCATAGGCCACCAAAGTTAGTGTATCTACCTTCTCCACTAGCCAGTGATTGTGTCAAGGTTATTGTATTTCTTGCTGGACACAGTGCTTAAGCATAGTAGATGTGGTCAGAAAATGTTACTTCTTTACCCTCTTAGTTTTGTAGAATGGTTGACTCTAACTCTTCAAATCTAAAAATGAATTTATAACATTTAAATAATATTACAAAATAAGAATGTTCTTTTAAAAATTTGGATGCAGAAGGCAGATACCATGGAAATTAAAAGAAAATATTTTTTATAATTATTAATATAGTTTGCTATATATTTGCATTGGATATTAGAACAAGAAAACGTATTCCATTTCCTACACCTAGTAACAAAAGCCACAGTTTATCAAAATACCAGCTTCTTAAAGCAAACTATTTAGAACAAGAATTCCTTTAGAAACTGAGACCACATTCGTGAAAAATGAAAACCTAGATTTCACTTTTTGCGTATACTGTCATTTCTGGTTTCCTCTGTGTAAAATCAAGATGGGCATGTCTGATCTGTGTCTGAAGCGCCTTTGTGGCAGCAGTGATAAGGTGAACTCTGGCACAATCTGCGTAGTTTCCAGAGCAAAGACTTTGAAAACACCACGACTAGTTATAACAAATGTGTTGTTTAGACAGGTACTGCCTCATTTTATCTGTCTGCCCTGAGGAATCTGGAACTTTACTATTCTCATGCTCCCTCAGTCTCAGCCCTGTCATCCAGTATAGTCGTGTAGTTAAATGAATTGTACTTGGAAATGCTTTTACTTTAGTCAAGGTCGAGCGGGTTTTAACATCTCACAGCCAGTTCTTGATAAGCCACTCACAGGTATGTGATACCCTTAATGGTAGTGATCCTTGGGTGAAGAGGTGAAGACAGGTGATTATTGATGGGAGGAGGCCTAGTTTAGTTGTGAACTGTAATTGTCATTTTTTTAAAACTGAGGACTAAGAACCATATTTATAGAAACACATTTACAAAACTATTGGAATTATTGGAATGTTTTTTTATTTTCTTTACTGAATCTCATGTTTAAAATAACTCTTTTCTGATGCAATGGAAAAGAAAAGGCTGAGGACATTTTCTCCTATCTTCAGCAACCTTGAAGAATCCACCTCCAACATTCTTCAGGGAATCTGCAACATTACTCTAAAGAAAGTTGTAGCAGCTTGTAGCAGTGTATCTGACTGTTGCTTTCCTGCCATATAGCAAATAGACACTTTTGTTTCAGGATGTTCCTAAATGTAACACAGTAAAACTTCTTGATAGGGATGCTTTACAAAAGATGTCATTGAAGAGAGCCAGTTTGGGAGGTTAAGGTGTTGACTCTGATATAAGTTTTTCTCCATCTATTTAAGCTTAGTTTGGGTGAGTTATATATAGGCCAGGATCTAGCTAATAATTGTCCTTAATTCCAAGCATTTCAGGTAGAAAATTAAAACAACTAAATTGCCAACCAAAAATGATGATCAGTTGAAATCTGGTTTTGTTTTTGTTTTTGTTTTTGTTTTTGAGTTAGAGTCTCACTTGGTCGCCCAGACTGGAGTGCAGTGGCCACTCCCGGCCACCGCAGCCTCGCCTGCTGGGCTCCAGCCATCCTTCCGCCTCAGCCTTCTGAGTAGCCAGAATTACAGGCATGCGCTACCACGCCCAGTTGATTTTTTGATTTATTGTAGAGATGAGGTCTCGCTGCCCAAGTGGGTCTCGAACCTGCAGGCTCAGGCAATCCACTCACCTCAGCCTCCCAAAGGCACGGGATTACAGGCTGAGCCATCGAGTCCGGCTTGAAATCTGTTTTATACTTATAAGTAAATTTCAAAATATTGTCCATATTTCAAATATAGAATGATATTTGACACACAGGCACAACTTGGTTCAAACATACCAAGTGTTCTACAATATTTCGAGGAGTTGTTTGGTAAGAAGAATTACATAAGGAATAGAAAACTAACTGGAAATATTAGCACAACATACCAAAATTTAGCATAAACATTTTAGTTATAATTCAGATAAATTATTTATAAGCCCTTTCTACCAAGCATTTGCAAATGTTTCTCTGAAATATTTCCTGAGCAATATTTTCCTCCTAAATTCCTTATGTTTACTGTTCCAAATGTGTCTTCTGAAGTGTGGGAATCATTTGTGATTGTAGCTGAAGGTTATATGGCATATCTATATAATTACCTCTGTTTTCTAATTCATGTGTCTCCATGGCCATAATCAAAGGATATAAAATAAAGATTCCAGTAAATATCTCTTGAAACTGCGGGTGTCTTAATTTTTTCCCCACAAGCAGCATTTTATTAAGATGTATTACTAAACATATGGACTGTGTCTTTTTTTTTCTATCAGTCAGTTTTTAAAATGAATATGGTTGCTAATCAGTGAAGATTTATTTAGAGGATAAAAAAGAAAAAAAATCAATCCCTAAGAATGAGTCATTACCAGCTAGCTACCTTTTATTCTCTTTAGTTGGTGAAAATTGTATTGATCTCAAAAAAAATAAAAACTAGACTCAGGGATGTGGGTTTCAGTTTGCTTGTGAGCAAGATTGCCTTGTGGCAGCTGCATCTCAACTGCAGAATCAAAAGCTTGGGACAAGATTTTGCATCAGACTCATGGTAGTTTATTCCATTAGCTGGTGTGGCAGTGACTTCTAGCCATCTTCCTTGCCTGGAGGGGAATGTTTACACACATGCATAACTTCTGTCCCTGCTGGAAAAGACCTCACAATCCCAGTCATAATACAATTTGGCATCCCCATTTATGGTCCAGTGACCAAAGTTTAGACTATAGCATAGTGGCCATTTCATTATTTTTATTACTTATACAAGGAGATTTTTTTGTCTTATAGCAGGCATGTCTGTGTTTTATAAAATGCACTGCAATATCCTAGGCACAGGGAAATCTGCATATTAAGGAAGATTTGGTGATTGGGGCACAGAACTGAGGAGAGTTTTGACAAGTTTGCCATGATTGCCTGCTCCCCTGCTCCAGTGTTTTCCTCCCCAGGTTGTACCCAATGCCAGATCTTTGTGATCTGAGAAGCATGGTAAAGGAGAATGAAGAGTTTCATTTTCAGAAACTTGCTTTGCCCACACATTTCTCTGCTCCACACCTCTACCCCATTCTCCTAACGTCAGTATCCCTAGCTAGTAGTTATAGGGAAGATGTGGCTGAGTTACAATCTATTCAGTTGTCATTGTGGGAAAAGCCTAGAAGATAGACCTTGATTTCCACACAGAAATAGTAGCATGTGTTGTCTTTTAAACTCTTAGTAACATTTACCATAGAAACAAAAATTAGTGTATATTTTTACATTGATTACAATATATAGCATGTATTTGCCAAAAGAAGAAAGTGAAAAGATTGGACCCAACTGTTATGTGGAGGAAATGGATTGTATTATTTCTGTGTTTTCATATGAAAGAGAAAATATTCATGCTAATATTAGCTAGTGTGACAGTGACTTCTAGCTCACTAGAAGTCAGGTGGGCTTTGGAGTCAGATCTGTTGCAATTTGAATCCTGACTTTGTCTCCTATTACCTGGCAAGCTTCTTAGCTTTCCTGTGCCCGTTTTCTCTCTCTCTCTCTCTTTCTTAAAGACAGATGGCACATATCTTAAAGAGTGGTGGTTTTCCAGAATTAAATGAAATAAAATACTAAATAAGTGTTAGCTCCTTAACTAACTATATAACTCCTGTTGCTCTTGCTGCTATTACTATTAACATTATTATTTCACCCATTACTGAAAACTCTTCAGGCTTTTCATTGCTCCAGCCTCAACCAATTCTGCTGACTTGACTATATTTCTTACTTATGTTTTCCAAATATTTCAAAATATTTTTATCCTATCGTTCATCCTGGAAATTTCTCCTTTTTCACATCTATTGAAATCCTATACCTCTTTTAAGTGCCAGCTCAGATGTATCCTCTCACTAAATCTTCATCTGTCTACCCAGGTAAAATCAATCTTTCACACAGCTGTGCTCAGATACCTAGCTTTTCACCTTTATTATAGCCTACCTGTTCTTTCTTATCATGTGGTTGTTTACACCTCTCTCCCATCTATCTCATATTATAGTGCAAAGTATTTCAAACATTTTCTTTTTCTTTTCTTTCTTTCTTTTTTTTTTTGAGTCTAAGTCTCACTCTATTGCCCAGGCTGGAGTGCAGTGGCATGCTCAGGCAATCCTTCCACCTCAGTTTTCCAAATAACTGGAATTACAGGCATGCACTACCTCGCCTGGCTAGTTTTTTGATTTATTGTAGAGACGAGGTCTCACCAAGTAACCCAGACAGTTCTCGAACCCCTGGGCTCAAGCAATCCTCTCGCCTCAGCCTCCCAAAGTGCTGGGATGATTACAGGCTTGAGCCACCATGCTTGGGCTCAAACATTTTCTTACTTATCTTTCTCCTCTTCCCTCCCACCAGTTCCTACCAGTAAGCACAAAGCTTTTTCACATGGTCACAATTCAATCAATACTTGTTGAATTAAATTGTTTTCCAGAATTCTGTAATAGCCAGGATTTCCATTTTTTGCTAGTAAAGTGAAAATTGATGGTCATACTGATAGCTCTGAAGTAATAGAAGAGATTGAAATATTCTCTAAATAGTCAAATCACATTCAACATGTTTTAGAATTGTGTTTTTGTCATTTTCCTTTTCCAGTCGATCACCCATGAATGACAGCTCAACATTTAACCAGATTTTTTGGTTTACTAGAAAATCTTATTTCCTGCTATATAATTAGCCCCTCTTGAAGTAATATAACTTGTGGTCTCTGATTCTTCATAAATGAAATCTTCAAAGTAACAGAATACAAGGTACCTGTAGGATTTGTCTCTCAGTATGAAGAAACCTGAAAGAGCCGGGCTCGGTGGCTCAGCCTGTAATCCCGCGCCTTTGGGAGGCTGAGGTGAGTGGATTGCCCGAGCCAGCGGGTTCGAGACCCGCCTGGGCAGCGAGACCTCATCTCTACAATAAATCAAAAAATCAGCCGGGCGTGGTAGCGCGCGCCTGTAATTCTGGCTACTCGGAAGACTGAGGCAGAAGGATCGCCGGAGCCCAGCAGGTCGAGGCTGCGGTGGCTGGGAGCGGCCACTGCACTCCAGTCTGGGCGACAGAGTGAGACTCCAACTCAAAAAAAAAAAAAAAGAAACCTGAAAGATACCTTCACTTCCTAAAAATCTCCATGATTCTTAGTTTGAATGTTTTCATTGGGTAAACTATTTGCAAGAGAAAACTGCAATAAGCAGCAATAATAACAATAAAAATAATATTAAAAACTGCTAGCCTTAATTGAGCTACTTGCCAGGGACTGTTCAAGTGCTTCACAGTGCATTATTTTATTTAGTTTTTGCAACAACCCTGAACAATCTGAGACTTAGGGAGGTTAAAAATTTCCCAGGTCATACACACAGTTGGTATCTGTCCCTTACATCTTGTTTTTGGTATGGGCCAGTCTGTGTGATGCCCAAGTCCACACATTTACCCAATACACTAAGCCACCTCTCAGTTATAACACTAGATCTAGGAGGGGTATAGGATGATAATTTCATTGGAGAGAAGCAAGAGAATTCTTACTGAAGCTGATTTTGTATAGCAAGCATACTATTTTTACATATTGTATATTAATCTTGATGATGACTGGGATGAGAGTGAAGGGGAACTGAGAGAAAGGAGGCATGAGTTTTCCCAAAGCACCAACTTAGTACTGCGGTTACTGTCAGTTCAGAGTCATGAAGGAGAAATATGTGTTCCTACATACCTGTGAATTAAAATTCACTTTTCAATTTCACCTATACTGGAATAACAAGTTACAAGGATCCAAAATTTTTCCTTTGCCATTTTAAAGGCATATTCACAACCACTAAGATAAATGCACTTAAAAGATTTTAGAGACCAGGCATGGTAGCTCAAGCCTGCACTTTGGTATGCCTCAGCCAGCATTTTTGGAGGCTGAAGCAAGTGAATTGCCTGAGTTCAGGGGTTCAAGACCAACCTGGGCAATCGGGTGAGACCTCATCTCTACAATAAAAATAAATAAATAAATAAATACACCAGGTGTGGTAGCATGCCCCTGTAGTTCCAGCTACTTGGAAGGCTGAGGCGGAAGGATCGCCTGAGCCCAGCAGGTTGAGGCTGCAGTGACTGGGAGCATGCCACTGCACTCCAGGCTGGGCAAAAGAGCAAGACTCTGACTCAAAAAAATAAATAAATAAAAAGAAAGATTTTAGAAAAATGCAACATACACCGTCTCCAAGGATTATATTCCTATAAACAATAGAAAGCAAACCTGAGAACAGAAAGGTCCCAGCCAGTATCCTGTTCCTCAACAATTAGTAGTGGAGCAAAACCAAGGTTATAGATATTTTTTCTGTCCCCAGTACTTTATTTTTTTATTTTAAAGATGTGGGGTACAATTCAGGATTAGATATACAAGTGGTCATCATACAGGTAAAGTTTGGGCCTCCCTTTGGTCCCCACTTTGCCTGGTTTGAGATCAGGTACCCTTATTGATGTTGTGTTCCCCTTCCACCCTCACCCTGGTAGTATCCCACTACTGCTACTCTATTTCTTATAGTAAATGTTCAGGGTTCACTTATGAGTGAGAACATGTGGTACTCTGTTCTTTGTTTCTGAGATAGATCACTGAGTATAATAGTCTCTAAATCCATCCAAGTTGCTGCAAAATCCATGTGTTTATCCTTCTTTATGACTGTGTAGTAATTCCATTTTGTATATGTACCACATTTTTTTCATCCATTGGAAAGGTTATATCTTATTTTGCAAATTTTAAGTTGTTTTATTGTATGTACATGAAACATCCTGTGGCTTCACTGAATTATTTTAAGATAATAATACTGACACAGTCATTTTTACTTACAAACCTCAGTTATGACAATATCCTCTTGCAGTGGTGAACAGTTCCATTGTTGTTTATATTGTTGCTTAAGCTCTTCCCTTTAGTCCTCTTTTATTTCTTTCATTAATTCTTACAAGAGCCTTTAAGAAGAGCAATTACTTTCTACATAAATGTTTTGTTAGAATAATTACCAGGCTCAACTAGGGGCTCTGACTCTTTAATCCTTTAACTGACTTTCTAGAATAAAACCAAATATATTTCTGTTGCATCTTCCTCTTAATAAATACACCTTAATTCCAATTTCGGTATGTCTTAAAGTTTTATTATTTGTTATCTCTTGCTTTTAGCTTCCTACTTCATAGCCCCTTACTATGATTCCTCTGTGAGTTTCTTTTTCTTTTTTGCAGTAGAAGTGAGACTTTCATGACGGTCTTACAAGATCTGGTGTCTAGTGGGCAGGCACCTGTGAGTTTCATGCAGTAACAGCTATCTGCCCATGCCCCTCTTAGCTAATTTTTCAGACATTATGAGATTTCCAGGATTTTCATTGGAATGCATCAGGTCATCCAAAATTGTGATTTTTAGACTTCAAACACTAAGATATAAAATAACTCTTGAGTTTTACAGCTGTCAGGAGCAAGAACATATTGGATCGGTTTAAGCCAAAAATATTTCATCTCCAATTTGATTTACTTGATATTTTGGCTAGTGCAGAAATGCCATAAATAGTGGGTGGTGATTTACAGTGTAACTACATAAAAGAGTGCTATAATTCAGAACCACAGGATAGAGCATGTGATGAACTCTTGTTATTGTAATAGGGCCAGAATTGATAGCCTCTTCTCATATAAACCTGCTTGTTTTCTGTGACGATCACGGAGCAAGGTCATTTGACAATGCAAATAACATTCTGCTTCTTTGATTGTTCCTTCAAAGATGTTCAAGCATGCTAAAGCATCTTGAATTCTACTGAAACACAAAACTGTTATTTTATAAACATCCCAGATTTAAGAGAATGTCTTATTAATTTGTGCATTTGTCAAACAGGAAAATATTAGGATATATTTTGAGAATTAAATTTTTGTATTTTCTTTGAGTGGTTTTTTTTTTTTTTTCAGAGCACAGTAACTTCATTTGTTAAATACTCTATCGCTCTTAAATTGCCAATTTTTAAAACATTTGCTGAATAATTGAAATTAAAATTAGTGAAAGGAAACCTTACTTCTTATCTCCTTGAAATACCTATTCCTGAAATTATGAACTCTAAATTGTCCCTTCATATTTGTTTCTGTGTTGACTCATTCATGTACCATAATGCCCATGTCCAGTGGTGTAGGAGACCAATTTGTAACAAAAGTCATAGACTTTTCTTTTATTCCTACCTTTGCTCTTTTTTCCCGCTTGCATTCCAATGATTACCTGGATTCAGATCCTTTGATCTTTGCTTTGATTCTCTCACCTTAACTTTCTGAGCTATGTCATTAGTTGTTTGGTTTCCCTTATTTCAACCTTCAGTGTCTCCTACAGCAGAGTGTTCTTAGGCAAGTAATGGATTGGAATGAGTTACAGGTGTTTCTGGGATGTTATGTCACTTAGGCAGTAGGACCCCTTGATCTAGTCACCTACAGCTTCAGACAACCTCATTTGTTTATGCCAGTGTGCCAAGCAAATATTCACATTTTTAGTGTATGCCCTGACTTAGCTAGATATCTTCTAGCTCTTGCTGCTTCTGGCTATTTCTGACCTAGTGTCTGCACCTGAGGTTCCCAGTTTGGAATCACATCCAGCTAAATCTGCCTTTCGTGACTGAAGGCCATGATCTCTTATCCTTGAGGATCCCATACTCCTCAAGTCCCTCTGATCCTCCTTGCCCTTTATACTCTGAAGCACTTCAGTCACCTCCAACTCTTCCTTTTATGCTTAAGCTATTGCCACCCTCCTCCCAGGATAGTTCCCAAGAACCTGGATCCCAGCACTCTCAGCCCCCTGGTTTCTGTTTATTCTATCACACTTTTCTCCCAGCTCCTAGCCATGGGTAAAAACGTGCTCTTCACCTTTTGGTTTTTATACTAACTGAATAACAGTGAAGAAAACCCAATCACTGAGTAGATTGGTACAAACTGAAATTTATCATCTCTTCAATTGGACAGCAGCAGTTATTTTGATGTATTCCTATTAAACTCCCTAATCCAGTGCCAGAGTTTGCTCCAAGTATGTACCACTGTCTTCAAAATTCCTACTTTACACCTAACTCTTCTAAAAAGATGGAATCCTCACTTCTTCTCTGAACATTTGAAGTTTAAGTGTCCTCATACTTCCTGTTTTTACATCAGTCAACATGTCTGTATTTCCTCTTACTTCTTACCTCATTATAGAGGTAAGAGATGTAGATTCAGAAACCTGGGAGCTATCATTGACTCCTCTTTAACCTTCACTGTCCACACTTAACATTCATTGGATAGAGTGGTCCCTCTTTTGGTCTTAAACTGATTCCTTTATCTCTGCTTTGCAGCTCATTCTCTCCATGTCCCAGGGGCTGTACTATATCAATTATGCCCTTTTCTGCCTCCTCAGTTTCTTTCTCCCTTTGCCTTCTTTCCCAACATGTAAACCTGTATACATCTCTCCTCACTTCCAAAAAATCTTCTCAATAGTGTTTTCTTCTCTAATACTATCTATTAATAACCTTTTCTCTTCTCTGACAGTAGTTTTGAAAGAGAAGTCAGTTTTCAGCATCTCCACAGCTGTATTATCCATTTGTTCCTCCATCCATTAATCTGGGTTCTACCACCAAATCTCCACAGATGCTGTTCTCAATAAGGTTTTCAATGACTTTCTAATTCCAACTCCAGTGTCATTGTAAATAGCTTCCTTCTTGGAACCCTCTCTGCCTTTGATTTTTCATAGCATCACTCTCTTGGTTTATTTGTTCATTTATTTAACACTACTTATGTACTGTGTTCCAGGTAATATAATAAGTACTCTGGATGCATACATGGCAAGCAATGTAGACAGAGTGCCTTCCCTTTCAGAGCTTATACTCTGCATTGTTTGTATCATAGACTGTGCCTTTATGGTCTATTTAGATGCTGCCTGATTTTCAAATAAACCCTCCTTGGATGTTGCCAGACAGTAGTACTCCATCTCCTGCTCTTTTTCTCATCTCAAGATGTCTCCTAGATAGACTTACTCAAATTCTCCAATTCTTTTATTCCCTATGTTCTTATGACATTCAAATATTTCATCATTCCAGACTTCTAAAATTAGATTTAATTCTATATTCTTAAGTGCTTACTTCTTCTCCTAGGTTTCTGGCTTCAATTACTAGCACCATCATCTTATATTAGAAAACTGGCAGTTGTCTTTGTCTCTTTTCTCCCCCTTACTTCCAGTCACATTTGGTAAGTCCACATTTAATTAGTCAAAAAATTCCGTGGATTATATGTCCTCTATTGTTTTTGTTTTTTTTCTTTTTTGAGTCATAGTCTCACTCTGTTCCCCCAAGCTGGAGTGCAGTAGCATGCTCACGGCCACTGCAGCCTCGACCGGCTGGGCTCAGGTGATCCTTCTGCCTCAACCTTTCAAGTAGCTGGAACTACAGGCACATACCACCACATCCAGCTAATATTTTGATTTATTGTAGAGATAAGGTCTCACCAAGTTGCCCAGGCTGGTCTCAAACCTGTGGGCTCAAGCAATCCTCTCACCTCCGCCTCCCAAACTTCTGGGATTATAGACGTGAGCCTCCGTTCCCGGCCCATGTTCTCTATTCTTTCACATTTTTTTTCCTTTGAGTTGGAGTCTCACTCTGTCACCCAGGCTGGAGTGCAGCAGCACGCTCACAGCCACCACAGCCTCGACCTGCTAGGCTTAGGTGATCCTTCCACCTCAGCCTTCCACGTAGCTAGACTACAGACATATACCACCACACCCAGCTAATTTTTGTGATTTATTGTAGAGACAAGGTCTTACCAAGTTGCCCAGGTTAGTCTCATACCCCCAGGCTCAGGCAATCCTCTTACCTCAGCCTCCCAAATTGCTAGGATTACAGGCTGAGCCACTGCTATTCTTAACACTTTTAACAACCATTTACTCTTTTCAGAGTTGATCATTCCTTATACCATAAATGTTGAAATTAAAAAACGATGCACTGGCATAAAAGTGAAAGCTTATGAAATCAAATATTTGGCCCTCTTCACCCTTTGGATTTGTTTCAAGACATTTTGTAACCTTGTATTAGGCTGGCAACATTAATAATTACTTAAGAGACTATCTCTTAGGACTTGAACAGATTAGTTCACAGCAAGCAGATATATTTCCTAGTAAATAATGAAAGTACCATGAAGTAAATTGAAAATTGTACTTTTTTTTCATTCTGAGATACATTCATATGTTTATTTTTGTTCACCTAAAACATTCTGCTAGAAATTATATATCAATCTCTTTGCTCAAATGCAATCTACTGTTTGATGAGAGGTTGGAGGTGTTCTAACCAACTCCTAATTATATTTAGTAATGTATCAGTGTGGATGAAAGACATTTATAGATCATTGTAAACTGTCTTCTTAGGCAGTAGCTATAAACTCCTCCATCACTAAATCTTTTATGATATTGCAAATATGTTTAATGTCCTTTTAGTTCTTTATAGTTATTTTTGTAGAAATAATAATGATGAGCTGATCATGTATAAAAATGACTACTAGCTTTTTATCATTTGATTATACAATATGAATGGACTCTTTTCCCAAAAAGAAATTATTTGATCTGGTCTAAGCAAACGCTTTACTGGAAAGTTTTCTTAGATTTGGTGTATGCCATGGAATCAAAGTAGCCAAGTGTAAAATGGAGGGCAGTGTTAGACAAACAGGATGAAGAAAGAGTCTCACTAGCCTTTTGGCTAGTTAATGAACTTAAGATGATTCTTACTAGTACTTAATTCTTCCCCCAAGAGACTTCTGAGTTTACTTTGCCTGATAGTTTTACTTTCTTTTCTTTTCTTTGGAAAAGGTAATTTCTTCTTAGTCTAGCAAAACCAAGTAAGTAAATTGACATTTAGAGCACAAACACTTGACAAACTGGGTCAAAGTTAACAGTCTAATGAATAGCTTACCATGCAATGTAATGTTCCGTGTTGTCATCTGACTTCTGGTAGAGACAGTTGGAGATAGCACAGCCAGAGTACTGCTTCTGCCTGATGCTGAATTCACCACCTATGAAAATGGCTAAGATAAAGTCTTTTAGCAAGTAATACAAAAGAACTATAAATACTACTGAGAATATTTACAGTCACACATTGCATTGAAATGTTGCATTGTTTAATGATGTGATAATATCATAAGAAAAACTTGGAGATGTTAGGAAAGAGTGATATTCCTAAGGGAAATTATCCAACCTGAAGTAACTTAGGCTCAATTTTTCGTATTCAGCAATCTGAACATTGTTATTAACACATTAAATCTGTGATGTTTTTCTCCACCACATATATTTAGCATGTATAGTTATGTTGACAATTTTCTTTAGAAATTATAAAATCAATTGAGAATATTAGGAATTTGGGCAGCAGCAAGCCTTTAAAATCTCCCCTTAAGATAGATTAGAAAACTATTATTTTCTGTATAATTATAATTCAATACGATTTTTGAATATGTTCCACATTTTATGTTGAAACCTAGTCATTATATAAGCAATATTCTTCATAATACAAAGACCTACTTGAAAACATCAAAGTTTTATTTTCTGAACACAGTATTCTGTCTCTAATCATATTTTGAGTTTCTTTGGCCCCTGTTGCTTTTCATAGCTCATACTTAGCCATTATTTTTACAAGGCAAACTGATTTTGTATATTGATCTATTTTAAAATATGAATGAGCTACACACTGGGGTTTTGAAACACCTAAGTAAAAGGAATTATCTGTGGGAGATGGGTAATGTGGGGAAGTGAAGCAGAAATTGTGGAGCACTTTTTGGTTCATTTGATAAACCAAGAATTACTTGATATCAAAACTAGACAAAAATGTTACCAGAAAGGTACATACCAATGTCGCAGTAAACACAGACACAAAAATTCTTAAGAAAATCTTAACAAATTGATTCTAACTATATATAAAAAATGATGATATATTATTCCTAGGTGGAGACTAGCCCATGAATGCAAGAATGTTTAACTCTCAAAGCCAATGTAAATTATCATACTAACATAAGGAAGGAGCAAAACCATATGACCATCCCAACTGACATAGAAAATTGAACTTTGACAAAGTTCAATTCATAATAAAAACTGAAAAATATTCATTAATAATAAAAATTCTGAGAAAACTAGGAATATAAGGGAACTTCTTCATTCTGATAAAGGGCATCTATAAAAATACACCGCAACATTATAGATAATCATAATGTTTTCATAAATTATAATGGATCTCATAGTTATAAAGCATAATAAATGTTTTCTTTCTGAGATAGAAGACAAGGTAAAGCATCTGATCTCATTCTTTTATTTAGTGTTGTACTAAGGGTCTTAGTGCAGTACAACAAGAAAAAGAAATGAGAGGCATACAGATTAAGAAGTGAAGAGTAAATGTTTTGAAGACATAATTGTATATATGGTAATTATTAAAGCATGTGCAAACACACTCTTCGACAAAGTATATGAGTTTAGTAAGATTGAAGAATACAAGGTCAATATACCCCCCAATTTGTTTCTCTATACTAGCAATAAACAATTGGAAATAAAAAATTTTAAGCAATATTGTTTACAATAGCATCAACACCTTGGCTACACAGGGGTAAATTTACAAAATATTTGCAACACTTATATTCTGAAAACTAAAAAACATTGCTGAAGGTGACTAAAGGAGACCTACATAAATTGAAAAAATATACTATGGTTCTTGCACAGCAAAGCTCAATATTATTAAGATGTCAATTATCCATGATTAGGTTTACAAATTCAGTGTAGTTCAATCACTTAGCTCTAAATATTCATGATTAGCATTAACCATTTTTGTGAAAGTATCATCTATTTTCTTTTTATTCATAAGCAATTGCTGAATCAAAAAATTATCTGAATATATATATGCATGTATTAAAGCCCAATGAGCTATTCACCAAAATAAAATCCAAATTTGTATCTTAAATTTGTCACATGTGCTACGTTTTATAAGATTTTAGAAATTATTAAGCAATGCTATTTATTTGATAATACTAATATAAAACCCAAATTACAGCTAGTAACCATAGTAAAGTATGAAACCTGGTGTTAAAAAAGCCTAAGTTTAAATCTTGGTTTGCAATTTTGTGATCTTTTAAAATTTATCTAGTGGCTTTAATTTTCTAGTTTCTCATCTATAAAATGGGATTAATAGTTTGTCATCAAGTTTACCAAAATTAAATGAGATAAGGTATGTAAAACATTGAAAATAATGCCTGACAGTAAGCACTAAATAATAGATAGCTATTAGTTGAAAATGATAGTAACTTGATAGTAGGGGCAGCTATACTATATATTAATACTACATTATATACTACAAAATAGGAAATATTTCATTTCCACTGCAATTTGTTTATAAAATTATAAACTTGTTTATAAAAAATAAATTTATAAAATTATAAATTTGTTTTTAAAATTATAGGCTAGGTAGTGTGGATAATAATTTTTCAGTGTGAATTTTGTAATAAATGATTATTTCAGTTCTGTTCAAGATGACATCAAGTATATTAAGAGTGTGATGTACAATATGTCATAAAACAAAACAGATTTCTTAATTATAAGCCTTCATAATAATTTATATCTGCTAAAAATACTTTACATCTGCTAAAAATACTTTACAACAGTTTAAAAACTGTTGCAAGGTCTATAAAATGGATATACGTATACTGCAAATATTCTTTTTTAAATTACTGAAAATATTCATTTGTTGTTAAATGCATTCCAATTTCCCTAAAGTTGAACGTATAAAAATTAAATTATACATACTATAACAGTACATAGAAGTACTAATATGCTAACCATAATAAACAAACATTAACTGCTGAATTTGCTTTGATTTCTTAGAACTAATGGGCGTGGTTTCATTTTGTTTTTGAAATGTGGAAGGAAGGAAAGTTTAAAATAGGCAGCTGGGCGCGGTGGCTCAGCCTGTAATCCTAGCTCTTTGGGAGACCGAGGAGAGAGAATTGCCTGAACCTGGGGGTTCGAGACCAGCCTGGGCAACTTGATGAGACCTCGTCTCTACATTAAATCACAAAAATTAGCTGGGCGTGGTGGTGTGCTGTAGTTCTAGCTACTTGGAAGACCAAGGCAAAAGGATCACCTGAGCCCAGCAGGCTGAGGCTGCCGTGGCCATGAGCATGCCATTGCACTCCAACCTGGGTGATAAAGAGTGAGACTCCGACCTGGGTGACAAAGAGTGAGACTCCAACTCGAAAAAAAAAATAAAATATAATAAAATAGTTAAGCAAGAAAGTCCAAAATTCAACAGATGCCCTAACCTCAAATTAATATTCAGGTAAGCCCATTGACACTGGAGGGCTTATGAAAAAGTAAGAGCTATCCTAAGACATAGTGATGAAAGGCATTGGAGATGCCAGAATGTTGGGAAAATATTTCTGGAAATCCAGGCCAGTAAATGATTATTGACAAAAAGACTTGTCCATGGGTAACGTCTGAATACTGGTCAAACAATATTTGTGCCAGTCTTTCTAAGGACCATGAGGATTGCAGTAGTTAGGCCCTAAATATTTGGGAAAAAATGGTACTCATCAAAGCAAAATAATGTCTGCAAGGCAGTATGTGGGGGTGCAAGATTTGTGTGTGGGGAGCGGAGAGTGGCACTTTGAAAGAAAAGTGACCAAAGCTAAAGCTTCAGTGCTATGGACTAGACCTCTTAGAATTCAGAAGAGCTTCAATTAAGAGAACAATGAGAAAATCAACACTGGAGAAATGTGTCCCGAGTCAGCTAGAAACCAGGGAGGCTTGAGGAGTGTTTCATTTTTTTAATGATGTGTAACAAATTACCACAAACTTAGTGGCTTAAAACAAGCCATATTTATTATCTGGCAGTTCTGTGGGTCAGGAATCATGGCTGATTTAGTTTGGTCCTCTGCTGAAGGTCTCACAAGGCTGTAATCAAAGTGTTGGATGGGCTATATTGTTATCTGGAGACTTGTCCAGGAAAGAGTCCATATCCAAGTTCATTCAAGTTGTTGGCAGAATTCACTTTTTTGTGTCTGTATAACAGAAAGCCTTGGCTTCTTACAGGCTGTCAGTTGGAGGCCACCAGCAGGTCCTAGAGTTTGTCCTCAGGGCCCCATCATGTGGCCCTTTTTGTAGTCAGCTTACACCATGTTTTTCTTCAAGACCAACTGAGATAGACTCTTATATAATGTAGTATAATATAATCATGGGAGTGATATCACATCACCATTTCTATATTCTGTTGGTTAGAATCAAGTCACAGGTTCCACCACCTGTACTAAAAGGGAGGGAGCTATAATCAGTGGGGAGCTATATTCATGGGGCCATCTCAGAATTCTTCCTACCACAGGGAGGAAGCCCAGAAGTCTTCCTAGGTGTAACAAGCTCTGCATCCTAAAGATTCAATATTCTGGGATAAATAATAAATGGGATATTAGAAAGGACAGGTACTTTGAGATTCAGTTGGGATTGGCCCAGGGTCTAGGGAAGAACTGTTTCTGAAACGGGTCGTTTCTTAGCACGGCTGAGAGAAGCTTGGGAAAGCTGAGGCAGGGAGAAATAAAAGAAGATGCAGGAATTACAGGAAAGACTCATACTATTTCCTCAGTAGATGCCAATTTTTGTCAACTCTGATTCAGGTCAAATTAAGGCCACCAAAAAATACAGGCTTTTAAATCCTTTTACCTTTTACTGCCACAGTCTTATTTGACACTTTGCTGACAGCTGTCAAAGCACCTAACCCTTCATTGGAAATCTATAAAAATAATTACCATGTCATTATCATTTACTTAAAAAAATTAGAATTCAAAATATTTCTCAATGTATCTCAGATGGGCACAAAACCATAGATTATCCAGACATGTGCTAGTATGTTTCTGTACTTTTATATTTGCAAAAACTTTTGAATGACGTGCAAACATTGCAGCTTTGAATTAGACAGCCTCTTATGACTATAATGACTTGGTGGAAAGGTGTGAAGATGAATACTGAATATATAGTGTGTGTTGGTTGTGGCTAAATTTAACTGTATGTAACAAAAATTCATTTGATTTTTTTTCCCACTCTTAAGAGGACCAGAGCTCCTCCTATCTTCCAGCACTTACATGTTTAGAGTAGGGACTTTTAGTCCTAAGGGCATATAAAGTGTCTATACCAGTTTCTATGGCTGCAGCTGAGCTCCAGTCATCACTTCTGAATTCTAGAAAAGATGAAAGAAGAAGGCAGTGGGGGTAGGGGAGTATTCTCCTAGTCCCCTTTTACTGAGCCATTAACTTCCATTTTTATCTCTTTGGCCACCCTGGTAAGAAAGGAGGCTGGAAAATGCTGATATATTGCCACCATAGAGGAAAACAGGGTTATCTTAATAAAAAAAGAAGCATAGAAAGAATGTTGGTTATCCAAGTAACAGACTCTGCCACATAATTCAAACTCTGGTCTTATTGTGGTGGTTTCTATACTAAGGAAAAATTTCCCTTCTGACCATTCATCCATTCATTTGTCTTTTTATAACTCTGGATTCTAAAGATTGAATTACAGTGAAACAGTAAGACTCAAATATTTAGGAGCAATTGCTTTGTAAGTATTACTGGTAAAAGACAATACTAAGTTTTATATTGTGACACCACAGGAATCTGAATAATGACTAAATCTGTTTATTCCATTAGGTAGTACTTATAGATTGTTGATTTATCTTTTTGAGAGAGCACATTATGCTTGTTAGGCTCTTTCTAACACTTTATTTTCAGTGTATTTTGCAATTACATGTATTGGCTAAATACTATGTTGACATGGTCTGTGGCTATTGTGGAGAGTTTATGTAGAAACTGTCTGTGGTTTCTTCCTCTGTATTTAATTTCCAAGCCCTGCTGTGACCCCATGGAATGCTAATGATAAATTCTTCAAATGAAAATTTCTTAAATTTAAATACTTTAAAATATTGAAAGACAATTTTTATGACAAATGCTTTGACAAAGATTGGCATAGAATTACATGTACAGTTAACCAAAGTGTTTTAGCAATAAAACATTGAGGCCTCACAAATTATTAAACAGGAAATCTTACATGTACACAATATAGAAAGACAACCTACCAGTTTAGTCATTTTCTTCCAATATTATATTACAAGTAATTCTATCTTGCTCTTTTGACATAATTTCTTAAGAATTCTGTGGTCATGCTAGTTAAAATTCCAAACCATAGAATAGTACTTTAAACCAACAAAATAATTTGTTGTGATTCTACTGAGGTTCCTTCAACTACTCAGTGAGGCAAATAAGTCATTCCTTTAAGGGTATGAACATTTTAGTGTACAGCTAATACTTTTTAGCTTCTCCTGTGTTTGTGCGCAGGTCAGCACTGCTGTGGTAATCAATGTGCTTCAGCTATGAGGACTCAATTACCTCTGAATCCATCTATATCTGCTTTTATACCCAGCATGCTTCCATTTTAGTCATAAGAATATCATGAAATACTTGTCAAGGGTTTAGCTGGAATCAAGATACACCATGTCTAAAACATTTCTCTGATTTATAGTCTAGATGCCGCATCACAAAGGAATTGAGGTTAATTTGGCATAACTAGTTGGCAGCAGAGTCAGGCTTGCTTCCGGTTGATTTCTCTTCATTTCCCCAAGTGCTCACAGACCATATGCATAACAAACTTCAATCGAATTTCAACCCTCACACCTTTATGGATGTCTCCTAGGCTTTTAATCTCCTTCTTCAGGCTTTATGGGAATCTCCGCCTAGATGTTTCTGCAACATTTCAAACATAATATATGTAAAATGCAGCTCATGTCGGTGCTATGTTTTTAGCTGATGATACAATCACCCTTCCAGTCTCCCCAGATCAAATTCTGGGAGTGTTTTCTTTGTCTACTATATCAGTCAGCTTTCTAATATCTGTTTTGTCTGTCCTTTTTTTTCTGATCCCACAGAAATGATCTCAATGCATACTATTCAAGTCAACTTCTAACTGCTCTCTCTGCCTATATTCCTTTCTTCTCCTTACATGTATCTGCCAGATTAGTTTTCCCGTAGCAAAGCTCATGT
The DNA here is from genome assembly GCF_000164805.1 of Carlito syrichta. Classification (NCBI taxonomy): domain Eukaryota; kingdom Metazoa; phylum Chordata; class Mammalia; order Primates; family Tarsiidae; genus Carlito; species Carlito syrichta. The sequence continues at coordinate 17,887 of NW_007251003.1, read as the reverse complement.
CAGTCACTACTTAGAAACCTCCATGGCTCCCCATTAGCTAACAAATATAGTTCAGACTCTTTAGGCTGGCAGTCAGGCACTAGTCTGGACAGAGTCCTTTTTGCCAGTCTGTGGAGTCCCTTTATGCATGCGACAGGCCCTGTGTCTTCATATGCTGTTTTCTCTCTTTTTCCCCACCTCCATCCATGATCATTCAGAAGTTGTGCAAATGCTTATGAAGCTTTTGCTGTTTCCACTTTTGAAAAGTGGTTTCTCTTTCTCCAGTATGATCCTGACATGTCCATTTACCTCTAACATGGCACAAGGCCTTCCTCTGAAAGTCACAGCTATATTAGAGTGTGAGCTTTTAGAGACAAAGACCTCACCGTATTAAACTGTGCAGTTCCCACAGTATATGTCATCTGTAGAATACGTCCTTCATCTTTTATCTATGTTTTGCCTTCTTCGTGGTCTGTCTGACTAGGTTGTCTGTGTCTTTTCACAGTTCTGTCACTTCTGTGTCTCTCTACACTGTCAGCCTTATGAAGTGCCCTTGAGTTTCATTGCCACCCTCAGATTTGGGCTGTTCCTATGAGCATATCCTTTTCTATCATGACAGCTGCTCCCTCCTCTCCTCCCTTCTCCTCTCCCCTATCCTCTCCTCCCTATCTTTTTAAAAATATAATTAAGATTTTTTCTAGTCTTTATTTAGAATTCTTTTTATTATTGAGGATAAATTTATATAACATAAAATTAATCGCCTTAAAGCAAACAATTCTGTGTCATTTAATACATTCATTGTACTTTGCAACCACTATCTCTAACTAGTTCCAAAATGTGTTATAATCACCCCAAAAGGAAGCCTCATACCTGTTAAGTAATTACCTCCCATTCCCCTCTCCCCCCAGCCTCTGGTAATGACCAATCTGCTTTCTATCTCCATGAAATGGGATCATGCAATATATAACCTTTTGTGTCTGGCCTTTCACTTAGCACAATGCTTTCAAGGTTTATCCATGTTTGTGTATCAGTACTTCATTCCTTTTTATAGGTGAATAATATTTCATTACATGTGTATTTCACATTTTAGTAATCCATTAATCCATTGATGCACACCGTGTGTTGTTTGCACGTTTAACTATTGCAAACAGAGCTGCTATGAAAGTGTGTTCAGCAACTTTTTTGAGTCCCTATCTTCAGTTCATTTGAATATAATCTAGGAGTGGAATTGCTGGTTCATATGGCAAATCTGTGTTTAACTTTTTGAGAAACCACCAAGCACTCGTTCTCCCTTGTTCTCCCTCTCTCACAGTCATATGTGGTCCTGAGTAACTCCTCACAAAGTCTTTGGGCTGAGATAACATTTACTCTTTTGTGTCAGAACTTAAACTCTGTCTCATAGGCAGTCAAGATTCTAAATAATAATCTCCCATTTCCCTAGTTTTTCCCTGCAACTTACTGGACTCTTCTCTACTATAGATCTTTTATGTATAACTTTTGTTATTCTCTTTTATATCTGATTTTACCTGGATTTACATCTTCATCCATTGTGCAAGGCTGTCAAACTTTCTTCCTCTTCTTCCCCTGCTAGAAATTTATCATAACAAGATTATAAGTCACCACCCAGAAAAACAAATTCTAGTATTTTTCTCTTTTTATGCTTTTCTTCCCATACCCCCAAGGCAAAAACCTTATATGGAAACAGAAAGAAAAAGATTTAATCCTTATGTATCCCAGAGTTTCATAAATCTGCAGGGAGATCATTTTATGTATTTATTTATTTATTTTTGAGTCAGAGTTTCTGTCACCCAGGCTGGAGTACAATGGCACATTCACAGCCACCGCAGCCTTGACCTGCTAGGCTCAGGTGATCCTTCTGCCTCAGCCTTCCAAGTAGCTGGAACTACCAGCATGTGCCACCACACCTGGCTTTTTTTTTTTTTTTTGTAGAGACAAGTTCTCACCAAGTTGCCCAGGCTAGTCTCACACCCCTGGACTCAGGCAATCCTCTCACCTCGGCCTCCCAAAGTTCTTGCACTTGCTAGAATCTCTACAGCCCCCTTGCATCACTGTTGCTGCTGCTTCTCCAAAAAGACTGATTTGACCTTTTGTTACAAGAAACTGATTCCAGTGCAAGAGTTCCAGGGGGTTCAAAGTTCTTTTCCTTCCATTTGCTGTGAGGTTCCCCCCCCCCCATATAAGGCCTCTTCTTTTCCAGTCTCTTTCTATGTATTGTTTTCTATTTCATCTAGGAATCTTCTATCCTCTCTAATGATCCAGAATGAAGAGAGGCCTTCCTTAAGTACTTTCGTGTTATTTATTCAGTAAGTATTCATTGAGCCGCTATGTGTGCCAAGCAGTCTTCCAGGTACTCAGGATACAACAATTAACAAAGCAAAGTCCTCGTTCTCATAGTTTTGCAGCCTAGTGAGTAGATATAGATAGGGAACACATTACTAAGTCTATACTGTATAGTATATCAACTGGAGGTAAGTGCTATGAAGAAAAGTAGCATAAGGTAAGGAAGACAGATAGGGACCAGATGGGCCTATGTTAAGTCTAGAGGACATAGAGGGCTTTTCTAATAAGGTAACATTTGAAACCAATTAGGGGTTATAAGACGATGGTATTTCAGTCTAGAGTAAGTTGGGATAGATGTGATTTTCTTATGTTGTATTCTCTTATAACTGGGGAATCACTTTACAATAGAGCACACAAAACCCCTACCCTCCTTACAAAGTGGACAATTTAGCGCATATCCTGTAGTTCATGTAAAGCATTCTTAGTTTTCATTCTTCCTTGTCTCAGATGGAACGTCAATTCTTTTTCACATGATTTACATTTTCTCACCAAAATTGTTGCTTTTATACACTTAATCAGTTGATCTCAAACTTGAGTGTGGAGAGGCATCACTACTAGAAATTTTTTAAAATAGAGACTTAAATAAGCACCCTGGGAGATTCATGTACAGAAGATGGCTTGGTTGCGTTTTGAAAAGCATTACACTTAGCCCTAAACTGTGCTGGTTCCTCTGCACCATACTGCTAAACTGTTGAAGATTATTAGCAACTAATAAAGTGATCAGTAATGCTCTTTTGGTTAGCAGTCACACTGGCACTAATAACATCTAGCAGAATCTCCTGCCTTACTTGGAAGTAAGCAATAGTTTGGTTTCCTGCTTCTAGCTGTTTTTATAGTGGTTCAAACTGCTTTGAGTTGTAACTCCTCTTAGAAAGAGCTAGATATTCCCATAGCTATAATCTGTACACACACAAAAAAAAATAACAAATCTTAAATAATCAGCAAAGCTTGGGACTTGTTTTCTTTAATAAAAGACTATTTTCAATAAAATAAAATGCAATATTCTATTTAACAATCTGTAAATTTGAATCTGAGATATCATATGCAGTAAAACCCACTTTCAATAACCAAGATGTTTTTTAAAAATTAATACTAAGAGCAATATAACATTAAAGAAAATGTGGAGGTTCCATTAATATGACAGACCGAACTAATGTGAGACTTCTTCCTTTCACAAATACTTAAAAATGCTGAATAAAATAAAAAATTAAACTTGAGGGGAAAATCGTGTGTGTGTGTGTGTGTGTGTGTGTGTGTGTGTGTGTGTGTGTGTGTATGTGTGTGTAGAAAACAAGAAGACTTGAAGCTAAGAAACATGAGCTCAAAATGTGAAGTTGTCACAATTGGGGAGATGCTCAGACTCTGACTAAGACTGAGCGGAGATGTGGCATTGTCTGTGCTGGGTGGGTGAGTGGGCGCTGGAAGAGAAACCTGGCCTGCCTGAGAGATTTGATCCCTCAGTGAAGGGCTAACCAGCCAGTGTTACCCAAGTTACAAGGAAACTACTAACTAGTCTGTTTTGTTGTGGGACTCTGAATGACAATAATAAAAATAAAAATGCCTCTCATGAATAAAGAGAAGGTGTATAGTGCGTGATGCTTGGTGCTTCAAAGTCTAATCTGAGAAATTAGGCTACAAACTGGTTTAGTCTAGAGAAATTCCTCAGGTACCTGGCAAAACTAAGTGCTGTGTCGTAATACTTCCACCACCTCCTTCTCAGGACATGTAGAGATATAGCACTTCACTGAAGATCATCTCAAAACAAAAAGATTGCAAACCACATGATGAAAAGAGGGTCAGCAGGTAAAACAAACATGATTAATTAGGATACAAAAAACTTGAGGTACAAGAATGACCTCAAAAAAAATAATAAAAAAGTGTGTTCTCAATGATTAAAGAGAAGGGATAGACCCTACAAAAATGAAGGGAGCTATGAAAAAAAGTAGAGTTGAGAAATACAAACATGAAACTTCAGAAATGAAAAATTTATCAGTTTGAAATTAAACTGCAACAGAGAGTTTCAGCAGGCAAATTTGACAGAAATAAAAAGAGAATCAGTGAACTGGGAACTAAGGACAGAGATAAAGAGCTAGGAAATACTTATAATAAAATACTAGGAAATACTTTAATAAAAGTTAAAATGTGTGGAGGATAGAATAACATAAATAAATGGGAAATAGAGGGAAAAATAACTTATGTGCATACTAACCAAATCTTCTTTTTATTGGCTCTTTTTGAAATTTTCTATCTAATTTTTTTAGAGCCAGAATCTCACTGTGTCACCTAGACTGGAGTACAATGACATGATCATAGCTCACTGCAGCCTCAAACTCCTGGGCGCAAGCAAACTTCCTGCTGCTGCCTTCCAAATAGGGAATAGCTAGGACTACAGGTGCTTTGCCACTATGTCCAGCTAATGTTTCATATTTTTTGTAGAGAAAGTGTCTCATTCTTTTACCCAGGCCTATCTTGAACTACTGACCTCAAGCAATCAGTCCTCCTGCCTTGGTTGCGTTTCGGCCTCCTGAAATGCTGAGATTACAGGCATGAGCCACTGCTCCATATTCACTTTTTAAAGTTAGAAAATACAGGAAACACTGGGCTCAGTGGCTCAGCCTGTAATTCCAGCACTTTAGAAGGCCGAGGTGAGTGGATTGACTGAGCCCGCGGGTTCGAGACCCACCCGGGCAACTTGGCAAGACCTCATCTCTACAATAAATCAAAACTTAGCTGGGCGTGGTAGTGAGCACCTGTAGTTCTGGCTACTCAGAAGGCTGAGGTGGAAGGATTGTCGGAGCCCAGCAGGTCGAGGCTGCGGTGGCCGAGAGTGTGCCCCTGCACTCCAGTCTGGGCGACGGAGTGAGACTCCCAACTCAAAAAAAGAAACAAATTTACTTTCTAAAATTTAGAAAATATGATAGGGGCCACTGTTTGCAAGCTTTAGCATACATCAGAATTTAGCAATACTGGGTCTCACATCTGATCAGAGGCCTATGGTGGGACAAACTGGCATTTCTAACAAGTCATCAGGTAATGATGATGGTGTTGGTTGAAGGTCCACATTTTAAGAAATACTGCTTTAACACCTATCATAATACTACAAAAAAGGGATTGGCAGTAGTGGGACACTGCTTGGGGTGGGAAGGAGGCATAACATCAATAAGTGTGCTTGATCCAAATCCAGGTGAAGTGAGGTTCAATGGGAGGCCACAGAATTCACATGTACCTAAACCACTTATGTACGCAATCCTGATTTGTATCCCACAACTATAAAATAAAACTAAAAAAATAGAAAGAAAGAAAATGGAGATAGCCTATAATCCTACCTCCAAAGGATAGTGAATTTGTGTGTGTGTGTGTGTGTGTGTGTGTGTGTGTGTGTGTGTTCAAGTCTCACTCTGTTGCCCAGGCCAGAGTGCAGTGGCACACTGATGGCCACCGCAGCCTCGACATGCTGGACTCAGGCAATCTTTCCACCTCGGCCTTCCAAGTAGCTGGAACTACAGGCATGTACCACCATACCCAGCTAATCTTTTGATTTATTGTAGAGATGAGGCTTCACCAAGTTGCCCAGGCTGGTCTTGAACCTGTGGGCTCAGGCAGTCCTCTCACTTTGGCCTCCCAAAGTGCTGGGGTTATAGGCATAAGCCACCACACCCAGACACATTCATCATTTTTAATGGCTACATAGAATTACGGTGTTAGGATACATCATAATTTATATAAACTAATAATGGACATTGCTAGAATATATTATTACAAACTGGTTTTATTATTTCCTTGTAATCTATGTTTCTTTGGTAGTTTTCAGATTATTTTTATAACTCACTCTAGTATGTCTTTTGTAATGGAGGCTTGACTTGGAAAATATTAAAGACATTTAATCTATGTTTAATATTGATTTTTTTTTTTTTTTTTTTGCTAAGGACCGAATTAAAAGAGAGTTCTTACTAAATTGGTCAGAATTCGGTTTTCTTCAGAGCATTTAGATAGCAAGCATAGCAGTTTGTTGTCAGTAAGGCCAGCTATCTGTTTTGTAATCATACCGTTTTCATTTTCTTTTTGTGTGAACATAGCTCTACGTGTCCAAAGTGGTGATGAATGGTGTTTCCGCTACTTTTGTGTAACAACAGATACCAGTGCTTAGTGGCATAAAATAACCCTTCCTTTTGTTTACAGTTTTGTGAGTCAGAAATTTGGGAAGGGCACAGCTGGATGGTTTGTGTCTGATTCACATGACATCAACTGGAATGGTTAGGTCTCAAGTGTTCACTTCCAACATGGCTTCTTCCCTCAGATATTTGTTCTTTGGTTTGTCCCTCTCTCTATTTCCATGAGGCATTTCAATCTTCTAAGACTTCTCACTGTGGCATGGGCTTCTCATTGTATGGTGATTTCACAGAGTCACACTTCTTACAGGATGGCTGGTTTCTAGGAGGCAAAAAAGCAAATAAAGCAGTCACAGGAAGCCATCCCCCGCTAGATTCATGCAGATGAAGAAATAGATTCCATCTCTTGAGAACGGGCGAATGGAAAAGTTACATAGCAGAAGAGCATATGGGGAGCGAGGTATTTTTGTGGCCCACTGAAAAATACAATCCACCAAGGTAGTTTATTTACATAAAAATTAAGCAGAGTTGTCTAGGCACATGATCTGACTACTTCACTAAAAAGTGCAAAACTACTGGGTGCAGTGGCTCACACCTGTAATCCCAGCACTTTGGGAGGTTGAGGCGAGAGGATTGCCTGAGCCCAGGGATTCAAGACTAGCCTGGGCAACTTGGTGAGACTTTGTCTCTACAATAAATCAAAAACTAGCCAGGCGTGGCAACGCATACCTGTAGTGCCAGTACTTGGAAGGCTGAGGTGAAAGGATCTCCTGAGCCCAGCAAGTAGAGGTTGCAGTAGTTGTGAGCATGCCACCGCATTCCAGCCTGGGTGACAGAGTGAGACTCCAACTCAAAGAATTAATTGATTTTTAAAAGTGTAAAACTTTTAAAATTTATTCTATTAAAACTATATTCCTGTGATCATTAAGATCTAAATTTTAAAGTAATTTATGTTATAAAATGTATTTAATGCTATCATGTTCAGTCCATGTTATAAGTCATGCACATTTAGAAGTTCCTTTCTAAACTTACCTTGTCTAAGGGAATGTCATTATTTGTAACATTTTATTTGTTTATGAAGAAAGTATTTGTTGAAAGCCTACTATGGGTAAAATGTTTTATTGGGTACTTTAAGAAATAAAAAGATTAATTAGTCATGAGTTCTGTCTTTGAGGAACTCGCAGGCATCTAGGGAAGATAGGGAATATAGATGATATAAATAAGGTGATGATAGAGATGTTGGTGGAATTGGGGGTGTAAGAGACTTTTTTTTAAAGCTTTATGGAAAATGATGCTGGATGTTGAGGGATGAGTAGAATGAGGATGTGGAGGTGGTACTGAAGAATATTTAGAGGAACAGCAGGAACAGATATGATTAGGAACAGTTATGAATACAGAGTAACCAAGCAGTAACTATGACCATTTCAGTTTGGCTATAGTTTATAGCAGTAGCTCTTAAGCTTTGGTCAACACTGAATTCACCTTGGAGAACCTGAGTGGAGCTTGAATAGGGTTTGTGGAGGAATAGTGAAAGAGAAGAGTGAAAATTTGGGTACGTGAGTATAATATGGTGATGGCTCTTGAATGCCAGACTGTGCATCTTTAATTTATATTAGTGAAGTGAATTGAAGAATGATAGACATGTGTTAATCAAGAGAATGATCTGATTGAAGTCAGGCTGCAAAAGATTAGTCCGGTACTAGTGTGTATAGCAGTTGGAGGAAAACAAGATGGGAACCTGGAAGTTTGGTGTAGAGGTTACTGTGTTCATTCAGAGAGGAGGAATAAAAATCTGTCTCTTGATGAGTGCAGCGAGCATGGAAGGAGCAGAGGGATTCGAGCAACAAAAAAATTTGGCAACTAATTAGATATGGGGGTGCTGAAGCAAAGACAGAAGTCTAATTATGGCTCTAAGGTTACAGTTAAAGTTGGGCCATGGGAAGATCCCAGAATAGAGAAGCCAAGGCATGATGCTCAGTTGAGGGAACTGAAGATAAATTGGTGTGTTGCATACACCATGTTTATATAACAAGAGGACACCCTGTTGGGATGTCCAGCTGGCCACTGAGAGTCAAGTCTGGCAGTCAAGGCAAAAGCTAGGACTGGAAATATGGATTTGAGGGTTATTGGCAGCTTGGCGGAAGTTGAAACTATGACATGAATGTGTTCACCAAGGAAGAGCATATAAAAAGAGCAGAAAAATAGAGAAAGCAAAACCTCAGGAAATAGCTACATTCAGGAAACGGGAGTAATGACAAATCAGCAAAACTTTGTAGTGTGCTTAGAGTGCTGGGAAGAGAGGTGAGTAGTTATCAGGAAAGATATTTCAGCAGGGAGTGGTCAGCAGGGTTAAATATTGCAGAGGAAGATGGAGACTGAAGACAAGCCATTTTAAGAATGTGATTGTGTCAAATAGTGAAAATAGAAGCCGGCAGGGCTTAAGGAATGAGTCAGTGGTCCGGAACTGGCACTGTTTATAATGCTGTGTTATTTTGCTAAGAAAATTCATGCTTACAACGGTCCTTTTAACTGGTATTGAAGAGCTGGGAGAAAATCAAGAAAATATTGCTCAATTTAACTAAAAGCAATTTCTTTGTGATCTGTCATACATGAAATTTAGAGCAACAATGGAGTCTTCCATTCTTCTTTTGTTCATTACTGTAAATGCCTCTACCAGAGGCAGAGGTCTCTTAGGGATGTTACCTTAATCCAAAGGCTTTCGTTTTTATTGAGCTCATCTCAGTACATAGAAAAACTCCTTCAAAGTTCAAATTTTTTTCCAAAAATGAAACATAACAGCAACCATGTTTTATTGCTATCATAGAAAGATTTTCTAAGAAGAAAATTTATTGGGGCAAGATTTCTTGCAATCATTTTTTATTTATGATAGACCATTGTAACCAGTATCACAAGCTAACCAAATACATTTTTTCTGAAATACATAACTAATTCGTCATTAACCGTTAACAATGGAATATGATATAATGCAACTATTTTCAGCACCTTCTTTTCTTATTTGTTATTATTGTTAGTACATTGGCTTAATCAGTACCTGACTTTCAGGGGGTTTCATAGAAGTTAGTATGTAGCAGGGCACTGTGCCAGAGCTTTGCCAACTGCACCGTTTAATTCTTGTGGCGATCTCGTGGAGTTAATATTGTTATCCCCACTGGACATTGGAAGAAGTAAGACTGAAAGAAGTGATGTAATTTACCAAAGGTGATACAGCTATTAATTTTCAGAGTCTGGATCCAACTTGGTTTTCTGACTCCAACACTTGTGCACTCTGCAACTGATACTCACTTCACTCCTTCTTCTTGAACTCTCCATACATCATGGTGCTCCAGGAACATGGATGCTGTGCTACTGATGCTGAAATGTCAGGATTTTGATGACTTCAAGGATGTTCTCTCTTTGATGGATTAATTTGAGTTGAGGCATTTCTCCTCACACCCCAACCTTGAGTAAAAATTTCTTTTTTTTTGAGTTGGAGTCTCACTCTGTCACCCAGACTGGAGTGCAGTGGCCGCTCCCGGCCACCGCAGCCTCGACCTGCTGGGCTCCGGCGATCTTTCCGCCTCAGCCTTCCAAGTAGCTGGAATTACAGGCATGTGCTACTACGCCCAGCTGATTTTTTTTTATTATTATTTATTGTAGAGATGAGGTCTCGCTGCCCCGGCGGGTCTCAAACCCACGGGCTCAGGCAATCCACTCACCTCAGCCTCCCAAAGGCACAGGATTACAGGCTGAGCCACCGAGCCTGCCTGAGCAGGGTGTTTTCAAGATGTAAAAGTGATTTAGGGTACAAGTTGAGGAGTACTGAGAAATGAAGCAGAACAGAGGCACATCTATAAAGGGCCACGTATACCAAACTAGGAAACTTGGATCTCATTCTTAAAGTATCTTTCTTATCTCTTCTTCTATGCATGGTCAGCACCATTGCAAACACACAAACAAAAACTCCTGACTGTTCTCTTGCAGACCACTCTCTTGTCTTTTTTAAAATTTTTTCATTCCTTAGACTGTGGTCAGAGGTGGCTTCTCCAGTAATAGTTTAGAACTTGTCTGTCTTCTTGATCTTTCAGTAGCTTTTATGACTCACCAAACTACCCTAATTTCCTCCAGTCTCCATTTCTCCACTTCTGCTAAACACACTGCATGAGTCAAGCTTATGACAACTGTCTACCCCTCTAAATTAGAAGCTCCTTAAGGCCCGAGTCTGTGTTTCGTACATTTCAGTAGATTTAGGTCACCCTGGCCTTGTTTTGCATGTAGTAGGCCTTTGCATACTGGCCTTTGCATATCTACCACATTTCTTTATTTTCCAGGGTGTTTTATAGACATCGAAGTAGCAGTGTTGCTGGAATAAGCACTGGCTTTCTATAGCTGTCAGCAAGTGTTCCTTACAGCCTAGTGGCTTGTAACATGCCCTGCTGCTACAAATCAGCAACAGTTCCCAAACAGAGTGGCAATGCTGGGTACAAACCTTCATGTGCAATGTTTGGTTTGGGTTTTTTTTTTCACTTTTCCCTAGAGTAAAGCAGGTTTAGGAAGCATCCATGCAGGGCCCTTTGCCAAACATTACAATTTCCAGGACTCTCCACCTCATTTCACTGACAGGTGTAGTGAAAAGGGCTTTGAACTAAGAGTCAGTGTTAGATTTGGAGTCCCAGCTCTAACTAACTGGGTGACTGTGGGCAATTTCTAGGCCTTGTTTTACCCACCTGTAGATTTGGGAATTAGACTTAATTTCTGATCTCCTTAGAAACATTATTCCTTCATCATTATTTTCACAGAAGTGCAGTAATTAGGCATCTTGGTTGCAAACAACTCAAACCCATTCTGACTTTATCTTTTTCATCCTGACTAGTTTAAGCAGAAAAGGTGTCACTGGAAGGACATTGAATACCTCACAGAATGAATTAGGTTAAAAACCGGGCTTGGGAATTTGACAGTTAGCAGCATACAACAGCCCTATGTCACTCCCCAGGAGCAGTGTGGGGAGCATGGCAATTGATGTTTCTGGCCACTTCCTGGCACTCATGCCTCCGCCAGTAATCTCTGTTTCGGTGTCTTCAGATTACTTCCTCCATGTTCATAGTTTCAGATGCAGATAACTGATTGAGTCCAGGTCAGATGCTTTCCCCTTGCTGCCAGGGGAGAAAAGGAATATCTGAACCATTTGGCTTTGGGAGTAGGCAGTGAAGAGGGCACTGACTTTCACAGGCATGCATCCATTGTTGAGACTAATGGTGCCAATTATGCCACGCCCACCTGTCATGATCTCAGGGAAGTACCTATTGCTGCACTATGTGCTCATTTATAACTTCAAGCACCTGCTAGATCTGTTTCTTCCAGAGAAGTCAGTTTTGCTGGGGTTTGGACCACTACTCCGATTACCTTTTATTATACTTTATTGTGACTTTAGCAACACAATTCTCTGGATTTTGGTAAGCTTCTGATGGAAATGAAGAACTACAGTTATAGTTCGACCACTTGAGGTGTTGTCACGGCAGATTAGAGCGGATCACCAATTCCAGCTCATCGTTCACTTGCAGACATACAGCAATAGTTTGGATCAGGAATTATTTCTAGGCACAAACAACTTAGACCAGGTCTTATGTATCAAAAACACAGCTAAGAGAAATGCTATCTTGAAAAGATAATTTTAAGGTCATACTATCTATCCAAGCCTCCAGGTAATCTAATTTCTTATCATTGGAATAAATGATGTCTCTAGAAGATTATACATAAGACTATATTGCCTTAATCTCTTGCAAAACAATGTTCAGAAGCTTAAATTCTGCTTCTGCCTTTTTGGGGAAACCCATTGCTCTGGATGTCGTCCATTATACTTGCAGTGTCCTGTACTAGACTCCATGTTAGAAATAGCTTGTAAAAATTTAATCAGAGAACTTAGCTTCTCTTTAAAAATGGGACATTTCCTCTCATATGAGAGCTGTGTAAGTTAGCGTGTTCACTTCTGCATGTGGCTCATGGGTGGCTAAGTACCAGGAGTGGTGCTATTCGCTTAACTATCTTGGTTCTTATAGTTGTCATGCTCCTGGTTGTTTATTTTGAAGGCTGCCTCTCTTTTATTTTGGAAGGAGTGATACAAGGAGGAGTGGAAGTGAAGAGAGATGGTTAGACAGAGGCTGGAAACCGGATAGAAACCCAAATGAACAGAGGAAACCTCACTGGCGAAATGGCTACATCCATCACAGCAGCAGGGTGGATCCTCTCTTGACTAATGGGAATCTAGTCTGTTTCAGTGGCTACCTGCCCAGTTGGTAGCAAAACAGTTTAAAATAACGTCAACAATAAGAACAAGTTTTACGCCTCTCCCCTCATGTATTTATGTGAAAGGTTTTATCTCCTACATAAAAATAGCGTGTGGGACATTAGCTACTCAAAAGAAAACAAGTAAACAATGTGACATCAGTCAGTAATGTCATCCATTCACCTTGGGTTATTGTGAATACTGTGAGTTGCTAACTATCCAAATTATATTCAAGTATTTCATCACCCGCTTAATCAAGCTGCAAAACAAGGAGTTAGACCACTTCAACTCCAGTGATTTGATTATGTGGTAAAGAGACTGGTGCATAAACATTAATCCTGGGAAATTAATTCATGAAAATTAGCTGAAGATACCCCTAGAGGCCTGTTTTGTATCTATTTTTGCATAAAATGTTGAACTAACTACTTACTGAAGGTGTCTTGGGGGGACTAGAATGATTATGCATGATTCTGTAGTTATCTAGAGAGAATCATGAAGAGGCTATGAAGTGACCTGAAAATGCATTCTGATTAAAGCTAAGTCCTGAACAGGAAAATTGCTTTAAAATGATTAAAGTTAAAATTGTTGGCAATGAGGAAAATACTTGTCCTAGAATGAGGCCTTTGAAAGAGAGAGTCTCATTTTGAGTCTTTTGTAAAACATAAGGCTTTCCATTGCAAAATATTGCATTCTATCGACCTATCACATTTTCTCAACTTTGAAATTAGTGAAAGGTTAGGAGAATGGTCTAGATTAAAATCTGGCAGAGCATGGGTGGATATCTTCATTGAATGAAGTCTTCAGCATTCTTTAGAGCCAACTTAGTTGAATCTACTCAGTGGAGCCTTCCCAAGGCTTGGTCACAACCTCTGCTCCCAGGGCACTTGGCTCCTTTAATGCCTAGTTTGTCAGGTTCTAGTTCAACATGTTGTTTAAACATCTGTCTTACCCACCAGATCATGAGGTTATAGTGGACTAGGATCATGTTACCATCCTCTGTATCTTTTTTTTTTTTTCATTAATCAGTATTTTTTATTATGATTTTGTGGGGTACAGTTAAGGGTTAGGTGTACAATTACGTTTCATTCAGGCACCCTGTTGATAAGAGGTGTTTTCCCATCCCCCGACAGATATTTGCTACTGTTAATTACATCCCCCTCTCCCCCATAGGTTCCCAGTACCGTCAGTCATTTTCTTATAGTATTGCATTGGATGTTCAAGGTTCATTATATGAGTGAGAACATGTGATATTCGGATTTTTGTTTTTGTGAGAGGTCACTCAGTATTATAGACTCTAGTTCCATCCAGGTTGCAGCGAAATTCATGATTTTGTTCTTTTTTATGGCTGCGTAGTATTCCATCGTGTATATGTACCACATTTTTTTAATCCAGTCCTCTTTTGATGGGCAGCATGGTTGTTTCCAGGTTCTTGCTATTGTGAACAATCTCTTGCTATATTTTCATCTTCCTCTGTACCTTTACCCTCTCTGTACCTTACAAAGGTCCCTTTCTCCTTCTCTGACTCTTTTCCTCCCTCACTTTCTCTTTCTTGATCTTTTCTTCTCTCTCTCTTTCTCTCTCCCTGTCTTCTTGTTTCACATGGTACCTTCTTCCATCTAGACCTCTTCCTCTTTCCTCTTTTTCTTCCTCCCTTAAAGCCTCCTACTTCTATGCCTCTTTCTGTTTCTATCTTGCAAAATTGCTCTGAATTTTCTCGAGTAAAATAAATAAATAAATATCAATCACCAGGTTTTTTTTTTTTTTTTGCCCAATTCACAGTGAATGTTACTGGTAGCAGTAATCTACACAAATTA
>NW_007251003.1:2460-3324 GCF_000164805.1 Carlito syrichta | reverse complement strand
TTCTTGCTATTGTGAACAACGCTGCGATAAACATACATGTGCAGGTATCTTTTTTATAGAGTGATTTGTGTCTTCAGGGTATATTCCCAGTAGGGGGATTGCAGGGTCATATGGAAGGTCAATTTTTAGAGCTTTTAGGAATCGCCACACTGCTTTCCACAGAGGTTGCACTAGTTTACACTCCCACCAACAGTGTTGAAGTGTTCCCTTTTCACCACACCCTCTCTAGCAGCTGTTATTTTTTGAGTTGTTGATAATAGCCATTCTGACTGGAGTTAGGTGGTATCTCAGTGTGGTTTTGATTTGCATCTCCCTGATGATTAGTGAGGTTGAGCATTTCTTCATGTGTTTGCTGGCTGCTCGAATGTCTTCTTTTGTGAAGTGTCTGTTCATATCTTTTGCCCATTTTATAATGGGGTTGTTTGTTTTCTTCTTTTCAGTACGTTTCAGTTCCTTATAGATCCAGGATGTTAAGCCTTTGTCAGAGCTAGAGTTGGCAAATACTTTTTCCCAGTCTGTAGGGTGTCTCCCTGCTCTCTTGATGGTTTCTTTGGCTTTGCAGAAGCTTGTCAGTTTAATAAGGTCTCATTTGTCTATCTTCTCTCTTAGAACCCTGTGGGTTTTGGGTTCTGTACAGGAATTGGATGCCAGTTCCGATTTCCATGAGAGTATTTCCTTCTTTTTCTAAGGTTCTTATGGTTTGAGGATTTACATTTAGGTTTCTGATCCATTTGGAGTTAACCTTTGTGCATGGGGATAGATAGGGGTCCTGTTTCAATCTTCTGCATGTGGTCAGCCAATTTTCCCAGCACCATTTAACTGAATAAGTTCTCCTCTCCCCATTGGTAGGTGGTGGGGGCTTTG
>NW_007251003.1:0-1024 GCF_000164805.1 Carlito syrichta | reverse complement strand
CTGATTTGGGGAGAGTTCCATCTTTTTCAATCACCTGGAATACCTTCAGTAGGATTGGTATCAGCTCCTCCTTGAATGTCTTGTAGAATTCTGCTGGAAAGCCATCTGGACCAGGGCTTTTTTTTGTAGGAAGTTTTCTTATTACGTAGTCGATTTCCTTGATTGTTATTGGTCTATTTAGGGTCTCAATTTCTTCTTGTTCCAACCTAGGTAGGTTGTGTGATGTCAGAAAGTCCTCCATTTCCTTCTGGTTTTCAAGTTTGTTTCCATACAAGTGTACATAGTAGTCTCTAATGATCTTTGTATGTAGTAGTCTCTAATGATCTTTTGTATTTCTTCAGGGTCAGATGTGACTTCATCTTTTATGTTTCTCATTACGCTTATTTGGTTTTTTTCTCGTTTTTTCTTGGTCAGTCTAGCTAGGGGACCATCAGTCTTGTTTACCCTTTCGAAGAACCAGCTTTTTGTTTCATTGATTTTTTGTATTATCTTTTTGTCTTCTATGTCCTGGATTTGGGCTTTTATTTTGGTGATCTGGATTCTTCTGCTGAAATTAGGGTTTTTGTGGTCTTGCTTTTCCAGCTTCTTTAGGTGGCTTGTTAGGTTGTGAATTTCTGTTCCTTCCATTTTCTTCATGTGTGTTTGTAGGGATATAAATTCCCCTCTTACTACAGCTTTCAGGGCATCCCAGAGATTCTGGTAAGATGTTTCTTCATTTTCATTTGTTTCCAGGTATCTTTTGATCCCTGTTTTGATTTCGTCATTGACCCAAAGTTGTTTAGCATCATGCTGTTTAGTGTCCATGTCTTTGTGGGTTTTGGGGGGACTTTGTTGGTGTCAATGTTTATTTTTATTCCACTGTGGTCCGAGAAGGTGTTTGGTAGAATTTTGGTCCTTTTAAATTTGCTTATGCTTGATTTATGGCCGAGCATGTGGTCGATCTTAGAATATGTTCCATGTGGTGATGAGTAGAATGTGTATTCTGTGGTCTTTGGATGGAGTGTTCTGTAGGTATCAATTAAGG
>NW_007251002.1:379707-381952 GCF_000164805.1 Carlito syrichta | reverse complement strand
TTTTATTAACAGGGTGTTTGAATGAAATGTAATTGTACACCTAACCCTTAACTGTACCCCCCAAAACTATAATAAAAATACTGATTAATTTTTAAAAAAAAAAAAAAAAAAAAAAAAAGTTAATGCCATGAAAAGTAAAAAAAAAAAAAAAAAACAAAAACAAAAAAAAAAACACCTTAAATGTTTATCATTTTCACCAACTGCACTATTGGAGTAAACCAAATAAAGCGCTTTTATTATTAATGTAAACAATGATTATTCATACTTTAGAAAAAGGACCTAAACTGCCCCCAAATCACAGCACAAGCACTTTTATTGTATGTTTCATCTAGTAGATGATTTTTAAAATAGTGTGTAGCAATGAATAGTTTCAAACTGAGTAAATATATTCTACCATGTTATAAAAGCCACCAAATTAAAAGCAATTGCCGAGCTGAATAATAAATCACATAGAAATAATAATTTTGCCTTGTACAGAAATGTGCAGTGTTTTCAAAGCTCTTGATAGTTACCCAGTAATACATATCTCCAAAGCTTAATTTAGAGTTGGAAGATGAGTTTCACAGTATGGTAATTTTAACCTCCATTTACATTCATTTTAATATATTACTAAGATGTTTATTCTATGACACAATGGTGCTTTCCAGTGTTCACAATTTACAGTTTCAATTTGTAGATATGTCATTTACTAACATAGGGACAGTTCTTACTATTACAAACTATCCCTAAAAAGAAAAGTCAACCCCATCTTACATAGAACTCTGAACATGTTATGACTTAAAACAGATTAATGCAACATGGTTTTTAATATTTTAGTGGTTTTCTAAATACTGGCGTATAAACTTGTCTATTAAAAATATATGAGAGCTATAACTTTATTCACTGAGAAACTGTACAATAATTTTCTTCAACAATCTTTCTCACCTTAACTAAAAAAACTTGTGTTTTTAACTCAAACCACTTGCTGGTTCTGTAGCAGTGAGTTTCAAACTGTATTTTTTTTTTTTTTGAGAAGGGGAAAGAAGGTGATAAATACACTGTGAACAGAAATAAATCCCCCCCAAATTAATCCTTTTTAAACAATTGTTTTTACTTCTATACTATTTAACACTTTAAGAGCCAGTTACAATGTTTCATCTTTAACACCAACATAAAAAAATTATTGTAGGGTCAGGTTGCCCTACCATTCTGGGACCTAAGATTCTAAATGTGTGAACAGAAAGAGTAAACACTTCAATGTTCAATTCTGAAATTTAGAACAATTATGATTTGACTAGACTGGTCAAAGCAGTGACAAACATGCAGTTCAGTAGGTGATTGGTTATTTTGCTGTTAGGGACGGGCAGGCAAAGAACAGAGAGTAACAAATGGACTGCCAATCCCACTTACCTGCCCCCTCCCGGGATGCTGGATTTTGTTGAAGGCTTTTCTGTGTCTAATAATATTATCATGTGGTTCTTGTTTTTACACCTGTTGATGTATTTAATTACATTTATGGTCTTGCGGATGTCAAACAAACCCTGCATCCCAAGGATGAAGCCTGTTTAGTTATGGTGGATGATTTTTGAGATGTGTTGTTGGACCAGATTTATTAGAATTTTAGCATCTATGTTCATCAGGTATATTGACCTGTAGTACTCTTTCTTTATTGGATCTTTAGCCAGTTTGGGTATCCATGTAATGTTCGCTTCATAAAATAACTTGGAGACTTCCATCTTTCTTGATTGCCTGGAATACTTTCAATAGAATGTATATTAGCTCCTCCTTGTATGTTTTGTAGAATTCCGCTAAAAAGCCATCTGGTCCAGGGCTTTTCTTTGTAGGTAGTTTTCTTAGAGGGAGTCAATTTTCTGGGTTGTTATTGTTCTATTTAGGATCTTAGTTTCTTCTTGTTTCAGGCTTGGGAGGTTATGTGATGTCAGAAAGTCTTCCATTTCATTCAGGTTTTTTAGCTTATTTCTATGCAAGTGTGCACAGTAATCTCTAATAATCTTTTGTGTTTCTTTTTTTTATATTCAGTATTTTTTATTATGATATCGTGGGGTACAATTAAGGGTTAGGTATACAAATATGCTTCACTCAGGCGCCCTTGTTGATAAGAGGTGTCTCCCCGTCCCCAGACAGATATTGACTACTGCTAATCCCATCTCCCTTCCCTCCTTCATAGTTTCCCACCACCGTCAGTCATTTTCTTATAGTATTACGTTGGATGTTCAAGGTCCACTATATGAATGAGAACATGTGA
>NW_007251002.1:379206-379430 GCF_000164805.1 Carlito syrichta | reverse complement strand
GATGTCTTCCTTTGAGAAGTGTCTGTTCATATCTTTTGCCCATTTTATAATGGAGTTGTTTGTTTTTTTCTTTTCAGCACATTTGAGTTCCTTAGAGATCCAAGATGTTAAGCCTTTGTCAAGCCTAGAGTTGGCAAATACTTTTTCCCAGTCTGTAGTCTGTTTCCCTGCTCTCTTAATGGTTTCTTTGGCTTTGCAGAAGCTTGTCAGTTTAATGAGGTCTC
>NW_007251002.1:343384-378445 GCF_000164805.1 Carlito syrichta | reverse complement strand
TTTTTTTTTTTTTTTTGCTGAGGATTGTTCTGGCTATTCTTGGACATTTGTGTTTCCATATGAATTCCTGTGTTGTTTTTTCTAGGTCTGAAAAGAATGTTGCTGGTAATTTGATGGGTATTGCATTGAATCTGTAGATTGCCTTAGGTAGGATGGACATCTTCACAATGTTGATTCTTCCAATCCATGAGCATGGGATATTTTTGCACGTGTTTGTGTCATCTTTGATTTCTTTGAGCAGTGTTTTGTAGTTTTTGTTGTAAAGGTCTTTCACGTTTCTGATTAGGAAGATGCCAAGGTATTTCATTTTTTTTGTGTCTATTGTGAATGGAATTATACTTTTTATGTAGGTTTCTGTTTGTTTATTATTAGTGTAAAGAAATGCGAATGTCTTTTGCACATTTATTTTATATCCTGAGACTTTGCCAAAGTCCTTTATCAGTGTAAGGAGGTTTTTTGACAGATTCTCTTGGGTTTTCAAGGTACATGATCATGTCATCTGCAAAGAGAGATAGCGTGACTTCCTCTTTTCCTATTTGAATACCCCTGATTGCCTTCTCTTCTCTGATTGCTCTAGCCAGGACTTCCAATACTATATTGAACAGGAGGGGTGAGAGTGGACATCCTTGTCTTGTTCCAGCTTTCAGGGAAAATGGTTCCAATTTTTGACTGTTTAGGTGTATGCTGGCTGTGGGTTTCTCGTAGATGGCTTTTACTATTTTGCGGTATGTTCCCTGTATGCCTAGCTGTTCGAGGGTTTTTATCAAGAAGGGGTGCTGAATTTTATCAAAAACTTTTTCTGCATCTAATGATATAATCATGTGGTTTTTGTATTGACATCTGTTGATGTATTTAATTACATTTATGGTTTTACGAATGTTGAACCAGCCTTGCATCCCAGGGATGAAGCCTACTTGGTCATGATGGATGATTTTTGAGATGTGCTGTTGAATCTGGTTCGCTAGGATCTTGTTGAGAATTTTAGCATCTATGTTAATCAAAGATATTGGCCTGTAGTAGTTTTCTTTCATTGTTGGGTCTTTACCTGGCTTGGGTATCAATGTGATGTTAGCTTTGTAAAATGATTTGGTGAGAGTTCCATCTTTCTCAATCGCCTGGAATACCTTCAGTAGGATTGGAATCTGTTCCTCCTTAAATGTCTTGTAGAACTCTGCTGGAAAGCCATCTGGTCCAGGGCTTTTTTTTTTAGGTAGTTTTCTTGTTATGTAGTCAATTTCCTTGATTGTTATTGATCTATTAGGGTCTCAATTTCTTCTTGTTTCAACCTAGGCAGGTTGTGTGAGGACAGAAAGTCCTCCATTTCTTTAAGGTTTTCAAGTTTGTTTCCATACAAGTGTACACAGTAGTCTCTAATGATCTTTTGTATTTCTTCAGGATCAGATGTGACTTCATCTTTTGTGTTTCTGATTGTGTTTATTTGGGCTTTTTCTCTCTTTTTCTTGGTCAGTCTAGCTAGGGGACCATCGATCTTGTTTATCCTTTTGAAGAATCAGCTTTTTGTTTTGTTGATTTTTTGGTATTATCTTTTTGTCTTCTTTTTTTGTATTATCTTTTTGTCTTTTTTTTTTTGTATTATATTTTTGTCCTGGATTTGGGCTTTTATTTTGGTGATCTGGATTCTTCTGCTGAAATTAGGGTTTTTGTGGTCTTGCTTTTCCAGCTCCCTAAGGTGGCTTGTTAGGCTGTTAATCTGTGATCCTTCCATTTTCTTCATGTGCGTTTGTAGGGATATAAATTCCCCTCTTACTACAGCTTTCATGGCGTCCCAGAGATTTTGGTAAGATGTTTCTTCATTTTCATTTGTTTCCAGTTATCTCTTAATCTCTGTTTTGATTTCATCATTGACCCAGGAATTGTTTAGCACCATGCTGTTTAGTGTCCATGACTTTGTGGGTTTTGGGGGACCTTGTTGGTGTTAATGTTCATTTTTATTCCACTGTGGTCTAAGAAGGTGCATGGTAAAATTTCGATCCTTTTAAATTTGCTTATGCTTGATTTATGGCCAAGCATGTGGTCAATCTTAGCGTACGTTCCATGTGGTGATGAGTAGAATGTGTATTCTGTGGTCTTTGGATGGAGGGTTCTGTAGGTATCAGTTAAGTCCATTTGATCAAGAGTCACATTGAGGTTTTGGATCTCATGCTGATTTTTTGTCCTGATGATCTGTCTAGGGTTGTGAGTGGGACATTAAAGTCCCCAGCTATGATGATATTGGAGTCTATATCTTTTTTTCGTTTACCTAGGAGCTGCTTTATGAAAGTTGTTGCTCCTGTGTTGGTGCATATATGTTTAGGATGGGTATTTCTTGTTGATGGATTGAACCTTTTGTCATTATGTAGTGGCCTTCTGTATCTTTTTAAATTTTTGATAGCTTATTTTGTCTGAGATTAGGATCACGACTCCTCCTTTCTTTTGTGTTCCATTCACCTGAAAATTTGTTTCCCAGCCTCTTACTCTGAGTCTGTGAGTGTCCTTTCTAGTGAGGTGAGTCTCTTGAAGGCAATAGATTGTTGCCTGGTGATATTTTATCCATTTTGCCTTCTATGCCTTTTCAGTGGTGCATTTAGTCCATTCACATTCAAGCTAATTATTGAAATGTGAGAGTTGATCCCTATCATAATGTTCTTATAGAGTTGTTGTTGTTCTTCCTGTTTGTGTGTTGTCTTTCTTTTGGTTTCAGAGTTGGATCTTGTGTGTTTTTAATCTTTTACCTGTAGTCTTGTGAAGAAATTTGTTGTTCTTTTTTCCTTTTCTTCTGTGTTCAATACTTTCTTAAGTGTTTCTTGTAGCGGTGGTCTCGTGGCAGCGTAGGTTCTTAGGTATTGGATATCTGGGAAAGATTTCAATTCTCCCTCACTGATGAAGCTTAGCTAGGTTGAATAGGTTATTCTCGGTTGAAATTGTTTATCTTTTAGAACTTTGAAGATAGGGCTGCAAGCTCTCCTAGCCTGGAGGGTTTCTGTAGATAAATCTGTTGCTATTCTAATTGGTCTTCCCTGGTAGGTAGTCTGACCTTTTTCTCTTGCTGCCTTTAGGATTTTTTTCTTTTATACCTACTTTGTTTAGGTGAATTATTAAGTGTCTGGGAGTTGGTCTTCTCATTTGTTGTTTTGCAGGAGTTCTCTGAGTCTCTTGTGTTTGAATTTTGTCATCACTGATGAGTTGAGGGAAGTTTTCTTGAATGATTTCATGAAATGTTTGTTCCAGTGTGGCCTCTGTTTCTCTCTCTGCCTCAGGAAGGCCAATTACTCTTAGGTTTGGTCTCTTGAAGTGATCATTCATCTCTTGCAGGTTTTGTTCTGTCTTTTTGAGCTTCTTTTCTATGCTTTTGACAGTTTGGGTTAATTCTGTGTTTTGGTCTTCGAGCTCTGAGATTCATTCTTCTGCTTGGCTAATTCTGCTTTCCATGCTTATTAGTTTGTTATTTATTTCCATCACAGTAAGTGTTCTTTACTGCTGTTATTTCTGACATCAGCTCCTTCCTATTTTCTTCTTGTCTCTCCTCAATTTTTTCAAGTCTCTCTATTAATGTCTTGATGTCTGGGTTTGTTGCATGTGAACAGTCATTCTGGGGGCTCTTCATTGTTTGTGTTCCAGAATCTGTTTTCTCAGTGTCTGATCTCCCAGGGGTCTGTGTGAGACCTATATTCTTTTGGTTTTTTCTTCATTTATGTGGTTTTCCCCCCTCCCTACTTTTCCCTTCCTTCCACGTCACTGTCTTCTTTAATTCTGTTATTCAGGAGTAAAGTGATTGGTTTTACTTCTGTTTGTTCAATCTCCTATTCTTTATGTATGCCCTCTTACTTTGTTCAATTCTAGAATTGCACTGTAGGTTGGGGGTGGTCCTTTTTGCAATTTTGAGATTTACTTAAGGGGGGAACTGTGATTCAAAATCTATCTGCAGGTCCTGGTATCCACCAACAGGTGTATGGATAATCCGAAACTCACTTCCCACTGCCTTGAAATCTGTCCATGCAGTGGGGCCGTAGGTTTCCTTCCTGAAATAAAATGAGATTAGCAGTGGGAAGAGAATGGAGCAGACAGTCAGGGGAAGAGGGGGGGAAAAGAGAGAGGAGTAAGGGGGGAAACAGACGAATGTACCACCAAATAGAGAGATACCTAAACTGAAACAGATAAAAACAATAGACCATGGCTACAGACTAACCAGCTCCCATACAAAAACAAGCTAAAACATACAATGATGCTAACATACAAGCTAACCAACCATCTTATTGGTGTGCTGTTCCTCTATACAAAGATATGGTTTACAGAGAGGAGAAAAGAGAAGAAAAAGAAGGGAGAGGAAAAAAAAGGAACAAAACATTAGGAAGTAGGAATAGAATCAAGTCATTAAACTAACAGAACCAATCGAGTACACTCTGAGACTTTTCATTTAAGTTCAATGTCCTTTCAGCTCTGATTTCTAGCTGTCTTTCCAAGCTGGTAAATTGGTTCGTAGTTAGGGTCAGTTGCCCCTGGCCTGCTGTGAAGGACCGTTCAGATCACCCTCAGTTCACCCTCAGTTCACCACTCAAATCTGGCCTGTGTCTGGTTTTCAAGCTTGTTTGTCCCGTTTCGGTGTTGTTACCTTAAATCGCCAGCAGGTGGTGCTATCTCAGCTGCTCACCCCAGAGGGGGTGGAGCCAGACAGGAGTGGGGCAGAGGCCGGAGATGGGAGCCTGCTTCAGGGCACACGGGAGGAGATCCACGGCCAGCAGGACGTCACAGTGGCAGCAGAGGTAGCAGTGATCCCAGCAGATCTCGCCTGCAGGGGCTTCAAGGACTGAAGTCATGGATCGCCTCAGGCATGGGTGGCGCGATGCTATGGCTGCCACAGAGGCTGCGGTGGCGCTGGCCGCTGCTGTGTCTGCAGCTGCAGTGGCTGTCCAGACCGCCACGATGCCCCTGCAGTGGCGATGGCTGATCTCCGTGTGAAGAGGAGGCTGCCGATGTTGGGATCTGCAGCCCCCAGGGAGAGAGCCAGAGACCCTCTGCGTTCTCCTTTGTGTGGGATCTCATAGACCAGGCTGCTCCATCGCCATCTTGCCAGAAGTCACCTTTTGTATTTCTTCAGGGTCACTTGTGACTTGATCTTTTGCATTTGTAATTATATTTATTTGGGATTTTTCTCTTTTTTCCTTGGTCATTCTGGCTAGGGGGTCCATCAGGGGTTTATCCTTTCAAAGAACAAGATTTTTGTATTGTTGATTTTTTTCTTCCATGTCCCATACTTGGGCTTTTGCTTTGGTGATCTGAATTCTTCTGCTGACATTAGGATTTTGGTGGTCTTGCCTTTCCAGGTCCCTTAGATGATTTGTTAGGCTGTTAATTAGTGATCTTACTGTTTTCTTTATGTGAGTGCATAGAGTTATAAATTCCCCTCTTAGTACTGTTTTCATGGCATCCCAGAGGTTTTAGTAAGATGTGTCTTTGTTTTCAAGAATCTGTTAATTTTTGTTTTGATTTCTGTGTTGACCCAGGAATTGTTCAACATTATAGCATTTAGTGTCCATGTCTTTGTGTTTAATCCCATCTGGCCTATAGTGTTTCTTTGTAGGCTTTTGGGTGATCTTTTTGGTGGCAATATTTATTTTTATTACACTGTGATCTGAGAAGGTGCATGGTAGTAGTATTTCAGTTTTATGAAATTTGTTTTTGCTTGATTTATGACTGAGGATGTGGTCAATCGGAGTATGTTTCAAGTGGTGGTGTATATTCTGTAGTTGTTGGGTAGAGTATTCTATAAGTATCTACTAAGTCCATTTGGCCAAGTGTCAGTTTGATGTTCCAGATCTCCTTAATTGTTTTATTGTCTTGATGATCTATCTAGGAGTCATTAGTAGGATATTTAAGTCTTCAGTTATGATGGTGTTAGTGTCAATGTACTTTTTTAGTTTACTTGGTAGTTATATTAAATCCTGGTACTCCTGTGTTGGGTACATATATGTTTAGGATAGATATACCTTGTTGATGGATTGAGCCTTTTATAATTATGCAGTGTCCTTCTGTATCTTTTTAAAATTTTAATAGTTTGAAGGCTGTTTTATCTGATATTAAAATCACAACTCCTGCTTTCTTTTTTTTCTGTTCACCTGAAAGTTTATTCTCTATCCTTTGACTTTAAGTGTCCTTTGTCATGTTTTCTGGGGGCAGCATATTGTTGGGTCAAAGTCTTTTATTCATTTGCCATTCTATGTCTTTTTAGTGGTACATTTAATCCATTCACATTCAGGCTGATAATTGAAATGTGAGAGTTTGTCACTGTCAGAAGGCTCTTATAAGGCTGTTTTTCTTCTTTTGCATTAATATATATGTGTGTTTTCATTTTTGCAGACATGGTGTGTTAACTGTTGCTTCTGCATTTGTTTTTTATCTTGTGAAATGTGTGGTCTTTCTTTTGTTTCTTTTTTCTTCTGTGCACAGAACCTTTTAAAATGTCTCCTGTAGAGCTGGTCTGTAAGCAGCATATTCTCTTAGAAATTGGATGTCTGGAAAGAATTTTAATTCTCCATCACTGATGAAGCTTAACTTGACTGGGTAGGAAATTCTTGGTTGAAATTGTTTATCTTTGAGAACATTAAAGATTAGGGTTTAACCCCTTCTGGCCTGTAGTGTTTTTGCAGGTAAGTCTGGAGTGATTCTGATTGATCTTCCCTGGTAGGTAGTCTGACCTTTTACCCTTGCTCCTTTTATGATTTTTTTCTTTTATACCTACTTTGTGTAGGTGAATTACTATGTGTCTAGGGGTTGGTCCTCTCATAAGATACCTTGCAGGGGTTCTCTGAGTCTCTTGTGCTTGTACAGTCATCTCTCTGACCAGATGAGGAAAGATTTCTTGAATGACCATGTGGAATGTTTGTTCCAAAATGTTTCTGTCTCTCTCTCTCTATTTAGGTATGCTGATCAGATGTAGGTTTGGCTTCTTGATAAAATGTCACATTCTTGGAGAATTTCTTCTTTCTTCTTAACTTTTTTTATTTATTTTTAATAGATTGGGTTAATTCCATATTTTAGTCTTCCAGCTCTGAGATTCTTTCTTCTGCTTGGTCAATTCTGCTTCCTATGTTTGTCAGTTTGCTATTTATTTCTTGGATACAGTTCTTTATTTTCATTATTTCTAAATACACTTTCTTGAATCTGTTCATCTCCATTGCAATTTCAATTAGTCTTAGCCCTTGCAGTAAAATCAATAAAAATCTTGTTTTTTATTCATTCTGTCCATCAATTGTCTGATCTCTGTAAGTACCTTCTGGGTGCAGTCATTCTTGGAGAAAGACATTGTTTGTTCTCCAGTAACTGTTCTTTCAGGCACTGTCTCTTTGTTGAAGCCCTGAGGTTTACCAGTAATTTTTACCAGTTGACTTTTCTTCATTTGTAGCAGTTCTCTTATCTTTCTTTTTAATTCTGTTGCTCAGTGGGAAATGGTGAGGCAATCACTTCTGATATTTGCTCTACCTTCTGACCTTTTCTGATCCAGGTCTATAGGTTTGCTCATCGTGAAATAGGGCTGGGGGTAGGGCATCGTGCTATCCCTTTATAATTTTGAGCACTTACTAAGGGGTGGGGGGTTGGCACAAGGAGTCAGAACCTACTGATGGGACACAATGCTTGTAATTTAGTGAGTGGGTGAATGGATCACCTGGAACTTGCTTTCTGTCTCCACACAATATGAACTTACAATGGGTATGCTTGAGTAGCCCCTGAGTCCAAGATAGAGTATAAGAGAGGGAGGAAGGAGAGGAAAAAGGAAAAAGAGAAGAAAGAAAAAAAGGGAGAAATAAGAAGGGGGAAAGAAAAGATAAAACAAACCAACAAAGAAACAAACAAAGAAGACAAACAGGAAAAATGAACAAAAAAGGAAACAGAGAAAAAACCAAAATATGAAAAAACCCACTGGTAGAAATTTCTTAGCTTAATATATCTCTTTGTGGTGGGGAGTCCCTCTTGTGGCAGGTTCTATGGCTGTAGGTCTGTTACTGCATGTTCCCTCTTTGCTGTTGAATGTTGAGATGTTACAATCTTTCTCAACCAACTCATCTTCGACAAAGGCTCTATCATCCACTACTGGGGAGAAGAGAACCTATTCAGTAAATGGTGCTGGGAAAACTGGCTGACCACATGCAGAAGATTGAAACAGGACCCCTACCTATCCCCATACACAAAAATTAACTCTAAATGAATCAGAGACCTAAAGGTAAAACCTCAAACTATAAGAACCTTAGAAAATGCAGGAGACACTCTTATGGAAGTTGGAACTGGCAACCAATTCCTGATCAAAACCTGAAGTGCCTATGCCTTAAGAGATAAGATAGACAAGTGAGACCTCATTAAACTGACAAGCTTCTGCAAAGTCAAAGAAACCATCAGGAGAACAGGGAGACAGCCCACAGACTGGGAAAAAATATTTGCCAACTCCATGTTTGACAAAGGCCTAACATCAAGGATCTACAAGGAACTCAAATGTACTGAAAAGAAAAAAACAAACAGCCCCATTACAAAGTGGGGAAAAGGTATGAATAGATACTTCTCAAAAGAAGACATATGAACAGCCAACAGATACGTGGAAAAATGTTCAGCCTCACTGGTCATCAAGGAGATGCAAATTAAAACTACACAGAAATACCACCTAACTCCAATCAGAATGGCCATCATCAATAACTCAAAAAATAACAGATGCTGGAGAGGATGTGGTGAAAAGGGAACACTTCTGCATTGCTGGTGGGAGTGTAAACTAGTATGTTTATCGCAGCATTATTCACAATAGCGAGCACAGGGAACTAACTGTGCTGCCCATCAAAAGAGAACTGGATAAAAAAACATGATACATATACACAGTGGAATATCACACAGCCATAAAGAAGAACAAAATCATGAATTTTGCAGCAGCCTGGATGGACTTAGAGTCTATAATACTGAGTGATCTTTCACAGAAACAAAGATCTGAGTATCACATGTTCTCACTCGTAAGTGAACCTTGAACAACTGCCATAATACTATAAGAAAAGGATTGAATTGACAGTAGTGGGAAACTGTGGGGTGGGGGGAGAGAGGGCAGGGAGGTGAGATTGACAGTAGTCGATATCTACCTGGGGAAGGGGGGCACCCCTCATCAGCAAGGGTAACTGCACAATGAATATTTGTATACCTAACCCTGAATTGTGCCCCACAATTTTAAAATAAAAATTAAAAAGAAAAAAAAGAATCTTCATGCCCTCTACTTGCAATTGATAGCCATCTCATGCCCACAGGGAGATGAGGGGGGGTGACTTGACTTAGCATCTTGCAGACTCTCTCCCCCTTCCCTCCTCTCCCAGCATGATCACAGCTCCCATGCATCCAATTCTTGGTGGAGGAATGGGGCCTTTAGCCTCACCCTGCCCTCCTGTTCTCTTTCACTCATTGCTGGGGCGGGGGGAAGTCAGCTAGGCACTCCTTCTCAGACAGATTCACTGAATATGTCTGTTGCCCAGCAGCTGGCTCAGGTTGAGGGGGTTGTGGTTTCTGGGGCTTCCTATTGCCATTACCCACTGGGCTTGGGCACTGGCGGGGGATCCCCTCTGGGTTAGTGGAGAGCAGCCTCAAAGTAATGCAGAGATCACCCCCGGTCTTAAGACACAAGTCTGCTGTTCCGCGGAGCCCACCCTGGAGCATTTCTCTGCCCAGGCTTTAGGCTAGCCTGGCACTGGAGGAGGTAGGTGGCAGCAAGTCTAGGTGTTGAGTGGTGACTGCTACCTGCCCCTTCTTTGGGACTCTACCTCTGGCTCCCTCACTGTGCTCCCTCTGCAGCTCTCACGGCCAGTGTCCAGCCTGGCTCTGCAGTGGTGGGGTAGGCAGCTTCTTCCCAGGAAGGGTTTTGCCGATTTTTGAAAATGGCTCTCAGCTTCTGTGCCCTGGGAAGCTCTAGAAGCTCTTCCAAGCAGAGAAGCTGCAGCATCAGCTGTTTCACCAGGAGCACCCTGGCCACTTGCTCCTGAGTCCCACTGAGTCAGCCACTCACAGGCCCACTTACACACAGACACGCACACAGATTTATGTGGTGGTGAGACAGGCAGCTTCTTCCCAGGAAGGGTTTTGTTGATTTTTGAAAATGGCTCTAAGCTTCTGTGCCCTGGAAGCTCTGGAATCCAAGCAGTTGTGGTACTAGCTGTTTCACCAGGAGAGCCCTGACCACTTGCTCTCGAGTCCCTACTCAGTCAGCCAGTCACATGCCCACTTACACACATGCAAATTCATCCATACATTCACTCACTCACACAGGTACTCACACAGTCTGACTAGTTCTGCCATCATCTTCCCCTCTGTTCTTCAGTGGCGTTTAATACATTCACCTTATTGTGCAATCTTCATTGCCATTTAGCTCCAGAACTCTTTTAGTCTTTTTCTTTCCAAACTGAAACTCCATATCCATTACCGAATAACTCTCATTTTTCTCTTATCCAGGCCCTAGCAAGCCACCATTCTACTTTTTGTTTCTATTTATTTGACTACTTATATAAACAGAGTCATTCAATACTTGTCCTCTTGTGTTTCACTTAGCAGATGCCTTCAAGTTTCATCCAAATCATTATTTGTCTTGAAAGATATTTTAAAAGCTCAGAACAAACTATAAAATTGATGTTGTGTTGCTTTATACAAAGAAGATTCCGTTAATTTGAAGCAAGGGACATTTTCCCTTAGAAAACTTGAATGAACTTTCTTAATTATTTTAAACATTTCAAAATACACATTTCAGTTGAAAATATACTTTTATTGATAATATCAAATTATCACCCGAAGTCTGTAAAACTGAAATCTAAATGTTTTCTCTAGTCATGCAAAATTCACTTAAAATTTTCTAGTTTAAAAGGCATGGATTTGAAATAGAATAGATATTTTATTTTCTCTTTTACAACTTAACATATTTTAAACTGAAAAAATAAAAATTGCCCTTTGTTGTATTTTGTTAGTATTTAGGTTAGGAAAATAGACTTTATTTAAATTTTAAGTTTGCTTATTGAATGTCTGTGGTTGAAATGAATAATAATCCTTTCCTGCCACTGGAAATATAATTATCTAAAATGCTTTTTTGGGCTAATTTAAACCAGGTTTTATGTTCATATTTGGCTGTATCTTACACTTTTTCTTTAGCATTCATTGAATTTTCTGTGTTTTAAGGGAAATAGTGTTTTCTTTCTTTCTTTTCTTTTTTTTTTGAGTTGGAGTCTCACTCTGTCGCCTAGGCTATAGGGCGGTGGCACGCTCATGGCTACTTCAGCCTCAACCTGCTGGGCCCAGGCAATCCTTTTGCCTTCGCCTTCCAAGTGGCTGAAACTACAGGTGTGTATCACCATATCTGGCTAAGTTTTTTATTTATTGTAGAGACGAGGTCTTGCCAAGATGCCCAGGCTGGTCTCCAACCACTAGGCTCAGACAATCCTCTAGCCTCTGCCTCCCAAAGTGCTGGGATTGCAGGAGTGAGCCACTATGCTTGGGGGAAATCGTATTTTCAAGAAATATTTTTTTAAAATAATTTATTGATTTAAAAAGGAAACTGTCTTCATTTGAATGTATTATTAAGGTTTGCATCTGAATGTAAGTTCTCTGGCAGGTATTAAGTAATTTTCATTAGACACCTTCATGCTTTATAGGCAGGCCCTGTGGCTGAAATCAAGGGTAACTTGACTGTGATGGCTCCTGTTTTGGTGAGCTAGTGACCAATGCTCACCGTCCTGCAGTCTCTCTCACAGCACAGAGTCTAAGTCCTTGATGGAGAAGATGAGAATTGAGTGGGAAGGGCAGATGGAAGAGCACTGACCCTAAGTTTTTTTAGCCCGTCTTCCTGTATAGGAGGAGCCTAAAACAGGCACTTGGGTGCAGGTGGTTTATTTGGGACCAGGAGCAAGAGACTGGGGAGAGTGAAACCAGGCAGAAGAAACCACTATAAGCATGGGCTACCAAGGTGGTTTGGAATCAAAAGAAAGATACTAAATTGTCAGTGTTAAAAAGTGTATAGATTTTACCTTAAAATCTGCCCACTGGGCTTACTGAAGAACTGGAGGCTCTAGTAACAATAGGTCTGTGTTCTGGTGTTGCTTTAGTGAATTAGTCATTGCCTTTTTAGGAAATGTAGGTGTTTTTGTGTCAGTTGCAGGCCCTCTCACACTCTTGTCTCCCAGCCTTGAATCTGAGTACCAGTGCCTGTCTTCACCAGTCTTGTCCTTCGTTGTGACACCGACCCAGATTGTGTGTGTATGATAATTTGTGACCCTTATCTTAAATGATGGAATGAATTTTTGAGTTACCAGAGCAACCTAGGAACATTTAAAGCCACGGAAATAGGAAGACTTTAGGAGCTGTAGTGCAGAGGAACTCATTAGCACTAGAGGCCAGCAGAAAGTGTCTCTTGTTAAAACAGAAGGCCTGGACACACTGGGAAGGAGCAGCCTCTCCAGATGGACCCCCAGTCTGAGATAGCAGGCCCTACACTGGCCAGCAGCAGGGCTTTGTAATGTCCTTTTTATGGTGCATACCATGACCATCCACAGACTGGAGGAGGAGCTGCTATCGAATAGATATCCTGGTTTGTTTGAGAAAATGTTTATGTTTATAAATGCTTATGCATTTTTGTGAAATATGCTCTTTTCTGGCATTGCTTATGAATGCTACTTAAATTTCATGCTTTAGGTGAGCTCAAAGCCCCAGTGGCAGCAGGCAGCACCGTTGTTCCACCTGACTGTCAAGCAGGACGATGAGACTCCAGAACCATTTCGTGTTAAAAATGAGCAGTCCTACGGTAGGAACATTAGTGTTCTAGGTTAAACTTAAGGAAAACATCTAGAGGAGAAGACCATGTGATGTTTAGTTAGTGGCATAATCGAATTATAAAACCTACATGACATGTCAAGTAGAAAAAAAAGTTCCTAAATGTTTTTCCTTAGAATAACTGATGCCAATTCTTAGTTATCCCAGGCTGTTATCAGTGCTATGAGAGCTGATGTCAGGAATTGGAAGGTTTACAATAAAATTCTGATTTATTTTAGCCTCTGCATCAAGATTGAGACTTCTCTAAGAGGGATTTTAAATATTATAAACATTACTTCCAAATTAGTCATTTTAACATTTCTATTATTTGACTCATTAAATACAGTGCTCATTAGGTTGATTACATTTAATATTAACTTTTTTGGTCATAGCTCTTTAAATGTTCTTCAGTAGTTTGATATTGTTTTAATTATAATTTAAATCATTTATTTTTAGAGTATTCTATGTAAGTACAATTGAAAATTTTGTTTATTAGCATATTAATAAAAATATAAAATAAATAATTGAATATCCTTAAAAAGATATTTTTAATGTGATGACACAAAACAGAAGTAGTTTAACTTCCCAATAGTTAAAAAAATACACACACACACACTCTTAGGATTGCTTGAGAATGTAATTTTTTTCTTAAAAGGTGATTTAGCATTTTATTCTAAGCATGTAAATGTTTTAGCTTGCTTTTTAGATGAATAATTCGTGCCTTTTTAAAAATTTAAGGTGAATACATGGAACGCATTAAAAAAAAAGGCCAATTATCTGACCAGGTTGATGATAGCTGTGCTGGACCATCTACTTTCCGGCCGAAGGGCAAATCTCCACACAAAGAGCGAGAGAGCTTTAGGAGCACTCTGGTCAGCGTCATCACGTAAGTTCCATGCCTACCCAGCATGTGTGGCCTTGTTAGAGCCCCAGGGACAATATCTAACAGACGAATTCTGTGCACCTCTAATGATGCCTCAGAAGCTTGTTGGAATGAGGAAAGAGTGTAAATAAAGAATGAAAGAGACTGGATTTAACCCTCAAGTGTAACCACATTTAAATACCATGAGTTGTGAAGGTACTGATGTTCATGCTCGATGTTGGCTGAATAAGCAGAATTTCTGGGAGTTCTGATTACAGTCATGGTGGCTGGTGGAAGATTTGAGCAGTTTTTTCACCCATTTTATCTGCTCCAGTGATGTTGTAACTTTTCTGGCCTTGTGGGTCTACTTGTGTAGAAAGGAATTGGGGTGAAAGGAGCAGCAGCGTGTGCGGGGGGCCTGGGCTAGCCTGGGCTGAGCAAGGCAGACAGCTTGGTGCTAGTTGCTTAGTGCCCTCTTTCATTTTATTATGACTCTTGAGGCATGCACCGTTTGTGGGACACATTGAATTTCCTGACCCATTATGGTCAGTAACTCACCCATGGAACTCTGTTCTATGGTCTCATGTGGCACTTTACTGGCTGGATGGCCATCTTGAAGGGAAGACAGTGGGGTACTGAGCTCTCAAAGAGGGTAAAGAGTGTGTCTGTCTGTAGGAGTCCCGTGCAGGTTGAGGGTGTACGCCCCTTCTAGAGTAGTATTGAGCTTCCCTCTCAAGGTGTCATTGCAGTCTGACCAGCAAGGCCCACTTATGTTGCCTTCTTGGTGGACGCACTCCCAGGTCACACAGAGTAAATGCAACACCCAAATCAACAGGAGGGTGGGCTTCTGGATATAAATTCTCAGATGAAACTTTTTTCTCCCTGGAGGCCTGGCCAAGAAAGAGAGCTTTCCTGACACAACTTCCTGTACCTGTTGTTTCTAATTCTGCCTTCATTGAGGGTAGAGCACACCTTGGGGTTTCAGCTGTGCACAAGACTTCTCTTTGAATCCCCCATTCTATTCAGGCTTAAGGAGACACCTTCTTCCTCACATGGGCATGGAACCCAAGACCTGCTGCCATGGGGGCAACATAGGCTTAGGAGTTTGCAATTGCCCTGCCTGGCCATTTCATTCTTTTTTTCCTCCTGGTCTTCCCTTTCTTTGCTGTGAACTCAGTTATACATTTACAAGGAGCTTTGTGACATATTATCCAGTATTCATAGAATTACACTGGGAGGTTTTTCAGGTTATTTTTACTGCTATGTGGTAAGAAGCAGAAGTCTGTTTTTAACCATTTTATGTCATTGTTTAGTTGTGTCTTTTATAAACAGGATTGAAATTCAATCTTAGAATTTCTGTACTTTACTAGCTTATTTAATCTCATGTATACTTACTGGTTTTTATATGTAGACTTATACCAATATGTTTTCTACTTATCATATATTGCCTTTGCTTCCTCCCACCTTTCTGCTTTCTGTTGAATTTTCTCTAGTCTTCCTTTATTTTTAAAGGTTTAAATGCTATGAAATATATTTCTCTTCTTTTTAGTAGTTATCCTAACATTTAAAACTACATTAATTTTAATTTATATTTTTAAAAGTTCAAAATCAATTTTATCTGTCTTCCTTCTGAGTAGCACGCAAGGACACTAAAATGCATTAATTTAGCTCTGAGCTTTCCTTAGCATTTTTCAATGTGATTATTAGTTTAATATTTTAGTTCCACCAAATCCTTAAATATTCATTCACTTTTTAAAAAGTTAACATTTACTTAGGTTTACTAGTATGTTTTCTAGTTTCTTAGAAAGTTGTGTTTGCATTTCACCCCTCACTTATGAGTTCATTTTCTTTTTTACCGAAGTTCACCTTTTAATAATTATTTCAATGAGAATCGTGATTAGTAAACTCTAGATTTTAATGTTGTAAGGGTCTCAATTTCATCCTTACTTTTGAATTATGGCTAAGTTGGTCACAGAACTAAAGAAGTATAATTTTCCCTCTGCACATCTGGAAAATAATAGATTGAAAATATTAACCGGCCATTGCTTTGTTAAATTCTGGTGTCTCCATGTGGCTCTTTCAGCTTTGTTCCCTTCCCCTGCCTAGGGGAGGTGAATCAATTTCTCTGTCTCTCTCTATCTCTCTAATTTGCTTTCTAAATAAACTTTGCTTGAAAGCTTAAAAAAAAAGAAAACATTAACCATTTTATTTTTGCATTTATTATTGTTAATGAGAAACCTGTGTCAGTTTGTCACTATTTTATTTGTTCTGTTAGTTTTTCTTCTTTTATAAAAAGAGTATTTTAGCTGGGCTCGGTGGCTCAGCCTGTAATCCCGTGCCTTGGGAGGCTGAGGTGAGTGGATTACCTGAGCCCATGGGTTCGAGACCCGCCTAGGCAACTTGGTGAGACCTCATCTCTACAATAAATCAAAAAATTAGCCGGGCGTGGCAGTGCATGCCTGTAGTTCCAGCTACTTGGAAGCTGAGGCGGAAGGATCGCCGGAGCCCGGCAGGGAGGTCGAGGCTGCGGTGGCCGGGAGCGGCCACTGTACTCCAGTCTGGGCGACAGAGACTCCAACTCAGAAAAAAGAAAAAAAAAAAAAGAGTATTTTATTTTCAAACCCAGCAGGTAGCCTTTTTAAAAAACAGCTTTATTGAGTGATAATTTACGTACCAGTAAATTCATCCATGTTAACTATAAAATTTAGTGAGTTTTAGTAAATTTCTAGTTTTACTATCTTTACCATAATCCTGTTTTGGAACACTTTCATCATCCACAAATGTTCCCTCATGCCCAGCTCCTTTCTCCACTACTTGCCCCGGGTCATCCCTAGTCTGTTTTCTGTTTCTGTAGCTTTACTTTCTAAAATTTCATGTAACTGCAGTCATACAATGCATCTGTTTTGAGATATTCATTCATGGTGCTGTTTCTGTGGTTTGGCTATTATGAATGATCCTGCTATGAACCACTGCATGTTCTTGTGAACATGTATTTTCATTTCTTCTTGTGAACATGTATTTTCATTTCTCCTAAGTAGATGTCCAGTTGTAGAATGCTTGGTTGGATAATAGCTATATGTTTAATTTCTTAAGACATCACTAAATGTTTTCCTAGTTGTTGTACCATTTTATATTCCCATATGTAATGTATGAATATGATTTTAGTTTCTCCACACCCCAGTACACACTTTTCTTTTTGTTTTGTTTTATCATTTTAACCACTATAGCGGATGTGTTGTTATATCCCTTTATGACTTCATGCTGATTTCCCTAATGACTAATGATGTTGGATATCTTTTCTTGCGGTTGTTTGATATTCATATATCTTCTTTGGTGAAGAGTCTATTTAAATCTTAGCCCATTTTTTATTGGGTTGTCTTCTTAGTGTATTGGAAGAGTTTTTAAAATGCTTCCTATACAATACTTTGTAGATATATCTTTTAAAAAGATTTTCTCCCACTCTGTGACTTCATTTTCTTAATTATATATTTTATTGATACATAATAATTGTACATATTTATGGGATACATGTGATATTTTGATACATGTATGCCATGTGTAGTGGTCCAATCAGGATAGCTTAAACATTTATCATTTCTTTGTGTTGAGAACATTGCAGATCTTCTCTCCGAGCTATTCTGAAGTCAAATTATTGCTGTCAAACACTAGAACTTTTTTTTAAACACTAGAACTTATTCCTTCTATCTAACTGTATTTTTGTGCTCATTATCCAAGCTATTGTCATTCTCCTCTCCCTCCTACACTTCTAAGCCTCCAAGAATCACCATTCTACTCTCTACCTCCACGAGATCCACTTTTTGGCTCCCACATGTGAGTGAGACCATAGGATATTTGTCTTTCTATGCCTGACTTATTCTACTTAATATGATTTCCTTTAGGCTCATCCACATTACTGGAAATGATAGAAATAACATGAGTTGTGAGGGTACTGATGTTCATGCTCAATGTTGGCTGAATAAGCAGAATTTTTGGGAGTTCTGATTACAGTTGTGGTGGTTGGTGGTAGATTTGAGCAATTTACCCCCCATTTTATCTGCTCCAGTGATGTGGTAACTTTTCTGGCCTTGTGGGTCTACTTGTGTAGAAAGGAATTGGGGTGAAAGGATCAGCAGCAATATGCGGGGCCTGGGCTCGCCTGGGCTGAGCGAGGCAGACAGCTTGGTGCTAGTTGCTTAGTGCCCTCTTTCATTTTATTATGACTCTTGAGGCATGCACCATTTGTGGGACACATGCAGTTTCATAACCCATGACTAAATTGATTCCATTATCATTTTATGATGACCTTCTTTGCCTCTGTTTTTTGACTTAAAGTCTATTTTGTCTGATATAAATATAGCTACTGCTGCGTACTTTTGGTTTTCAATGGTGTGGAATATCTTTTTCTATCTCTTCACTTTAAGTCTATATGTGTCTTTGCATGTGAATTGAGTTTATACTAAGCAGCATACAGTTGGGTCTTGATTTTTTTTCTTTTCCGACAGTCTGTATGTTTTAATTTAGGAATTTAAGCCTTTACCTTCAAAGTTGTTATTGATAGGTGAGAACGTACTCTTGTCATTTGCTATTTTTTGATTGTTGTGTATATCTTTTGTTCCTTTCTCTCTCTCTTCCTTATCTTTGTGATTTGGTGATTTTCTGTAGTGGTAACATTTAGTTCTCTTACTCATGCATATCTGCTCTTCCAGTAAGTTTTATGCTTTAGAGTTTTCGTAATGGTAAATATCTTTTACTTCCAGATATAAGACTCTCTTTAGCTTTTCTTGTATGTCTACTGTAGTAGTGATTAATTTCTTCAGTTTTATTTGTTCAGGAAATACTTTATTTCTTCTTCATTTATGGAAGATAGCTTTTCTGGGTATGGTATTTTGGGCTGATAGATATTTTTTTTTCATTCAG
This sequence comes from Carlito syrichta, assembly GCF_000164805.1. Classification (NCBI taxonomy): domain Eukaryota; kingdom Metazoa; phylum Chordata; class Mammalia; order Primates; family Tarsiidae; genus Carlito; species Carlito syrichta. Next base: position 359,865 of record NW_007251002.1, on the reverse strand, counting down.
TACTTTGAATATATTATTCCATTCTTTCCTGACCTGTAAGCTTTCTGCTGAGAAATTTGCTGTTAGTTTGGTAGGGATTCCTTTGTATGTAGTTTGACACTTTTCTTTTGCTTTGTTGTTGAATTTTCTTTTTGTCTGACTTTTGGTGATTTTACTATGTGCCTTGGCAGGGACCATTTTGGGTTGAATTTAATTAGTTTCTTGTATCTAGATGTTTGTATCTCTTCCAAGACTTGGCAGATTTTCAGTTATTATTTCATTAAGTGGGTTTTCTTTTTCTTTCATTTTTTTTCTTGGTATTTTTCTTTTTTTTTTTAGAGCTGTGGGGTACAAGTCAAGATTAGCTATACAAGTAGGCTGTGTGCAGGTGAGTTTGGGTCTCCAACTGTTCCTCACTTCCCCTGGTTTAGGGCCAGGTACACTTTGTGTTGTTACATGCCCCTGCACCCACCCAAAAGTATCTAGTGACTACTGATACCTCCCTTGTGCTAATATGATTAATGTTCAGGTCCCACTTATGAGTGAGAACATGAGGTATTCAATTCCTTAGTTCTGTGATAGATCACTAAGTGTGATGGTCTTCAACTTCATCCAATTTGCTGTGAAATCCATGATTTTGTTCTTTACGGCTATGTAATACTCTATCATGTATATGTACCACATTTTAAAAATCTAGTCCACTTTTGATGGACAGTAGGGTTGTTTCCATGTTTTTGCTATTGTGAATAGTGCAGCTATAAACATGTGTATGCAGGTGTCTTTTTGGTAGAATGATTTGTGTTCCTCTGAGTATATTCCCAGGAGAGTATTGCTGGATCCTATGGAAGGTCAATTTTTAGTTCCTTAAGGGATCATCACACTGCTTTACATAGAGGTTGAACTAGTCTACACTGCCACCAATAGTGTAGAAGTGTTTCCTTTTCTCTGCACTCTCACCAGCATCTGTTGTTTTTTGATTTATTAATGATGGTCATCTTACTGGAGGTAGCTGGTGTCTTATTGTGGTTATGATTTGCATTTCTCTGATGATTAGTGAGGTTGAACATTTTTTTCATGAATCTGTAGGCTGCTTGTATCTCTTGTTTTGAAAAGTGTCTATTCATGTCCTTTGCCCATTTTTTAATAGAGTTGTTTATTTTTTTCCTTTTAGCTCATTTGAGTTCCTTGTAGCATCTGGAAATTAGACCTTTGTCAGATACATTATCAGCAAATATTTTTTCCCATTCTGTGGGTTGTCTCCCCACTCTCTAATGGTTTTTTTTTTTTTGCTGTACAAAACCTTTTTAGTTTGATGAGGTCCCACCCATCTATCTTAGCTTTTATGGCATTTGTTTTTGGGGATTTGATCAAGAATTGGTTGCCTACTCCAATGTGCATAAGAGTGTTTCTTATATTTTCTTCTTGGATTCTTATAGTTTGAGGTTTTACCTTTAGGTCTTTGATCGATTTAAAATTGACTTTTGTATATGGCAATAGTTAGGGTCTTGTTTCATTCTTTATCATGTGGTCAGTCAGTTTTTCCAGAAGCATTTGCTAAATATGGTCTCTTTTCCTCAGTTGTTACTGGTGACTTTGTCAAAGATGAGTTGGTTGAGAGATTAAGGTTTTGCCTCTGTAATCTCTGTCCTCTTCCATTGATGTATGTGCCTATTCTTGTACCAGTTTTAGGTTGTTTTGGTTACTGTAGCCTTGTAGTAAAGTTTTAAGTTTGGGGGTGTGGTACCTCCTTCTTTGTTCCTTTTGTTGAGGATTGTTGTGGCTATTTGTGCTCTTTTTGTTTCCATATGAATTTCTGTATTGTCATTTACAGATCTGAGAGAAGTGATGTTGGTAATTTGATGGGTATTGCATTGAATCTGTAGATTGCCTTGGGTAGGATAGACATCTTGATAATATTGGTTCTTCCAATCCATGAGCATGGAATGTTTTTCCATTTGTTTGTGTTTCCTTGATTTCTTTGAGCAGCGTTTTGTAGTTCTTGTTATAAAGGTCTTTCACTTTCTGGTTAGGTGGTTACCAAAGGCGAAAGAATCAGGGGAATGGAAAGGGTACAAAGTCTCAATTTTTGAGGCATATTGCACAGTGTGGTGAATAAGGTAAATAAAACAGTGTTGTGCATTTTTTAATTGCTAAGAGTAAATTGCAAGTGTTCTCACCACAAAAAAAGATATGTATTTGAGGTGCTGAATATGTTAATTAGCTTAACTTAATTATTCCACGTTGTGTTCCTTCATTATAATATTACTTTGTTCCCCATAAATGTATACAACCATACTTATCAACATATAATTTTAAAAATAAAAATTAAAAAAGAACACATTCATGGACTCAATAAACATGTAAATGGGAAAAAAATACTTTTATCAGTTTGAGGAAGTTCCCTTCCTTTCCTAGTTTTTGATCAAAAATAGGTGTTGGATTTTTTTCTAATTCTGTTTCTGTGTCTTTTGGTTTTTGTCCTTTATTCTATTAATTTATATTCACTCTGTTGACCTGTTTGGAGTGCAGTGAAACACTCACGGCCACTGCAGTCTCAGCCTCCTGGGCTCAGGTGATCCTTCCACCTCAGCCTTCCACACTGATTGCTTTTTTATATGTTAAAGTAAACTTGCATTCCTCTCACTTAGTCATTGTGTCTAATCTTTTTAACATAGTGCTGAATTTGACTTGCTAATATTTTGTTAAAGATTTTTGAGTCTATGTTCATGAATGATTTGAGCCTATCGTTTTCTTGCAATATCTATGTTTGACTTTGATATTTGGTCATACTACTGGCCTCCCAAAATGAACTGGGGAGTATTTTCTGAATGAGTGTGTGTAGAATTGGCATTATTTCTTTCTTGTTTGATAGAACTCATTAGCGAAGCCATGTGAACCTGAATTTCTCTTTGCGGAAAAGTTGTTAATGATTAATTCTATTAGTTTACTTGATACAGATCTGTTCCGATTTTCCGCTTTTTCTTTGACCATGTTTGGTACATTTTTTTGCCTTTTGGGAATGTGTTCTTTTCTTTGCTTTGGGAATGTATTATTTTTCTTTGTTGGCAGAAGGCTGTTTAGGTAACCTCCTTGCTTTCAACCTTCTTGCTTACCTTCTCCTTTGGAGCCTGCCGACTCTGAGACCAGAGCCTTTCCCCATGGTCTCCCACTAGAGATTGCCTTCCTTCCTGCATGACTTATGAGCTGTGGTGTTTTACTTCTGTTTCATCTGTCCTGTGTTCTTTTCATGTTCCAGAAATGTGTTGAAACATCTCAGCTGTTGACTGTTCTAATCTTTTCACAGTTATGGGTTAAAGTTATTTTGCTTACTTTGCACAGGGCAACTTAAAAAGGGGATACTCTTGCTACCATCTTGAATCAAAAGTCTCTATTGGTTTTATAAAATGAAAAAATATATATTAGTTCTTTTCATTTTTTAAAAACAAGGCACATCCTATTTTCTCTTAAACCAGGCCAAGTGTCTGCTATATTGATTGTGTGACTTCTGGATGGGGTGTTGTTCTGTGGGAAAGAGCGTGCGTGTTTGGAGGCACATGTTGATGGGTAAATCCTTTTTTTCCTACTTTAATAAGCTGAATGGCCAAGGGGAAGTTATTCAATCTGTCTGACATTTAGTTTCTTCATCTGTGAAGTGGGGATAATAATATCATTGTATCCTCTTTAGCAACAGGTGTAAGGATTAGATGTAATATGTGTGACTCTGTAGATGCCTGATCACAATAAGTGATCAACAGAAAGCTCCTGTCATGATCATTCCCAGTGAGGAGAATCTTTGCCAGTAGCCCTAGAATGATAGAACCATAAAGTTTTAGAGCCAAAAGGATCTTCACTCTGACTGCAACCTCTACAGCCATTCCCATACCCCCAGCCTTCCTCGAACTCTCCTACCCTGGCCCTGCTGCATTCTACTAGGCAAGCATTATCCACGCTCAGAATAGGATTTCTTCTCAGGATTCAGCAAAGTAGGCAATATGAGCATTTCTACCATAAAAAACAACCTCCACCAGTGCCTAAGACCATACACTTTATAGAGGCAGAACCTGAACCCAAATTTCCTTATTTCTGAAACATTTTACTGTTGCATTAGTTTCTCTTTTTGTGCAATCAACAGCATAATGAGATTACATCTATAGTTAGAGTAATCTGCCCTTCTCTCTCCAACTACCACATACCTTGAAGTTCTCCCTCTACTCCTTCCATATTGCGTTCCCTCACTTAACATTTACTGAACACTTGCTATGTGTTAAATGAAACTGAGAGCTTACCTAAAGCCTTGACTCTTTTCTCTTGTTCATATAATTGAAAAGAGTAAATACAAAGTTCATCAAACATTGGATTCCTGAATTTGCAAAATACATTAAGTTAGAAGACACATTCTGGGTACCCACCTGGGCATGGTGTCTCAGGGACACTCAGTAAACTCCAGTCTCCCCTCACAGGGCAGTTGGTGGAAAAAGTACCTTACCATACAGCAGCGCCGACTTGTGTCCATCCCGGATGCCTTTGCCATCCAGTGCCTGATACAGTCAGTGAAAAGAGATCAAATTTATCCCATGACAATTCATTTCTGAAGGTGTGAACTGCTCCTTCCTGCACAGTGTAGCCCCAGACTAAGTCACAAAATGTGGCTCATATCTGGTGTAGACTGGATTGAACTAGAATTGTAAGCATTACAGTATTATATGGACACATACCCAATAATAAGTACATAGGAGCATAAGAGCTCCTCTGTCTGTAATTGCTAACTTGCATGTGTCTGAAGTCTGAGAAATGGACTTCTGAAGAGTGTGTCTGTGTCTTCTGCAAGACTGTGTTTAAAGTACTTTCCATTAGTGCTCTTTTTAAAAAAAATCATATTTATAAATAACCACACATATTTTAAGAATAATGCAAGCACACTTTTTCTTAACTTAAAAGAAGAGAGAGCCTGAGTAATGTGGAAGATTGATTAAAGGGCCTCAAGAAGGCTGTGCTCTCTGAATTAGGTTTTCAAATTGCTTTCAAAGTAATTGTCTCTCTGTGAGTAAAGAGAAAGTATTTGGGGAGGAATAATATACCAAGCATGTATACTATTTATAAAATGATCAGCAATCTATTTTTTTATGATTTAATAAAAAACAGTTCTGATGTGTTTATATTCATTGTTTTATGTTTTAACTGCCCTTTATGAACTTTTGAATGGCATGTTTATAATTTTCTTAGGCAAGAAGATGCTGGTTTAGACCCAACTATTCCTGATGAAAGCACGTTTTTAAAACCAACCACTTCTGCAATAGAAAAGGACATCTTGGTAATAAGCTATTTCTTTTGTCCGTATAATTGAAAAGAAAAGAAACACTTAAAGATAATTTTATACTTTTGACATTCCTCTGTGCTCCTCCTTTGTGAAACCCTGTGAGTGGAGGAACAAATATGAGTTCTACAAAGCTTCAGTCACGTATAGCTTTTACATGCCTTTATTCTTTTATGAGGAATTACCTTGATTATATAATATACACTTTACAAAGCATATCAACGTACTTTAGAAATAGCATTTCTTCAAGTATTACAAATAAATAAGAATTTTTTAAAATGTAAATATCAAAGACTTTACTATTGCTAACTTGGAAGTATTTTGAGGTTTATGTTTTTTCTAATAAGTCACATATGAAATTTTGTAAAAATATATTTGTGTGTCTATTATTATAGAAATAATGCCTTGTTATAAAATTATTATTTTATGTACACATGTAATTGCAGTTATAAAATTGTAGTATGGAATATTAATGGGCTAATTGGAAATTTCCTAATCCTGTTGTATAATATTTCTGGGATTAATGAGTAGGGATAGTGATTGCAACTTTTGAGATCTAGTTCTTCAAGGAGCTACATGGGCTGAATATGATAAAATAAAATTAATTGCTCTTTGTTTATTACTTTTTAAAAAAGATCTAGTTTGAATTATCAATAATTAAAAAAGTAACAAAACACATTTTCAAAAACTTACAAGACAGTGTACTCTAATTCAACATGGACTCTGCTAAATAAATCACATATTAATATAACTTGATGTTTTACAATATGGTTATAAGTTGCAATAAGAGCTTTAATTTTGATGAAATATGTATTTTTTAAATTTAAGAGAACTAAATAATTTCTACATGAATTTCACACAGTGCTTTTTTATGATTTATAAATACTTAGCTATACTGAAACTTGAATTTTGCTTGGTAGCTTTATTTTTGATAAACACACTTTTTTAGTACTAAACCCATCTATATTTTCCCTATCTCCTTTTTGTAGAGGTATTACTATTATATTCACCATGGAATTGATACAGACCATGTAGCCCCAATGGAAGATTCTTGGCTAGAACATGTATTGGATTTGGTTCCACAACATCTGAAAGTCCTCACTGACAGCATACTTGTATTATCTGACGAAATGAGAGAAGATTACCTTCTTAGTGTCAAGAAATCCATAGGTAAATTGGTATTACTCCAATTTGTTTTCTAATTTGAATATGTGTCTCATTAAATATAATTTTTTTCTGTTGAAAGCTAATATCTATACCTGAAACTGTTTATAATTTTAATTATGCAATTTCTTACATTGCTGTGGCATCACTTAAGCTCTTAGGCAAATTCCATTAATGAAGTACTACAGACATTTTTTAAAATTAATCTTTTACTTGTCAGGATATGCCTCTCAACAAAGGACAACACTGAAAAAAATTATAAAACATTAATTTCAACCCCTCAAAATATTTACTGAGTGTCTAATTTATACAAGGCATCTGGTTTTAGGAGATAGTCTCTTCCTTTAAGACAGTCCCTTCAAGGATTTTTTTGGTGTAGGCATGCAAGATAAGATATGCATATCTGAACAAACTTACCTAAAAGTTTAGTCATTAACAATGAACATTAATATTACTGATCTCGTAAATTAGAATGTGATTAATTACAAAATTATTACCGTGGACTAGAGGTTTGCAAACTATAGCTCACAGACAAATCTGGCCACTGCTTTTTTTTTTTTTTTTTTTAAGTGAGAAAGCAGGATTTATTGAGAGGACAGAGAAGTTCCTGTCTGGGACCAAAAACCTGGTGCTTATATAGCCCTAAGTTCAAGCTGATTGGCTAACACTAGCTGTGAGCTGTTGCTTTTCTTGTCAGTATTAAGGACCAATTGGCAGGAGGTAGGGGCCTAATGGTGAGCTGATTGGTTGCTTTAGGATTCCAGGAGTGAGTACCTAAGGTCTAGCTTGAAAGGTTCACAGGGAGCTTGTTTACCAATACTGAGCCTGAGAGGCCTGCCCGGGAATTTGCTACATTGTTACCAGAGGACCTGCCTGTCTGTTTGCCTAGTCTGTCTCTAGCTATCTCCTGTCTAATTACCCCCTGTGAAGTAGTAAGATGATAATCTATGACCAGTCTGGTTACTTCCTGCTGATCATGGGCGTCATAAGGGGGCAGCAACAGGGATCCTCCGGAGGGTGACCTAACAGTCCTCGGTAGAAAGAAACTTCCATATAATGTTCCATCAGCATCGCCATTTGGAGTTTGATGACCTCCTTCCTTCGAGCCCCATGTTTGGGCACCAAAACTGATGCGGATTATTCAGGTCAGCCTGGGCTTCAATATTGTCAGCTCGATGGGTCGGCCAGTCAAGCCCCAGAGAAGGGTAGTCAAGGGGCTGATAAGCCTAGCCCTGGAAGTGTCAGCTCCAATGGGCTGGCAAACCAAGCCCTGAGAGTGTTGCGATTTATTGGACTGGCAAGCCCAGCCCCCAGAATGTTGGTTCTAATGGACTGGCAAGTCAAGCCCTAAGAATGCTGCTGGTATGGTGGGCCAGCAAGCCCAGTCCCTGAGATGCCTCAGTTTCAAATCTCACCCTCCCCCAGCAGCTCTCCTGGTTGAGCTGGCTCCAACGATCTTCTGCAGCTCTTCAGGTCTCAGCTCTTCGGGGTCAAGGTTCTTGTCTCATACCCTGGAAGAATGAGGGGCACGGGCAGCCAGAAAGTGCGAAAGCAGGATTTACTGAGAGAACAGAGAAGCTCCCACAGTGGGAGGGGACCTGAAGGGGTTGCCCCCACTGTTGGTTTTTAAATAAAGTTTTACTGGGACACAGTGACTCTTGTTCATTTGTATATTGTCTGTCCTGCTTTTCAGCTACAAGAGCAGAGCTGAGTAGTTGTGACAGAGACGTTGTTGCTCACAAAGTCAAAAATAGTTGCAATCCGACCCTTTACATGAAAAGTTTGTTGAACCGTGGTACAAACTAATAGATCCTAAGGTTGACTGATTATCAGAACCATTTTTCAAATACCGATTTCTGGCCCCACCTGAATTAAAATTCCTAGAGGCAGGGCTTTGGAATCTGTACTTTCAAAAAAGGCTCTGCAATTGGTTGTGATAGTAAACCTGGTATAATGGATGCTGTGTTCAAAGTTGCAGAAATAAAAATGATTTATAGTGATGTGGGGACCATTCTGGAAGGGTATTCATTGCACTTATGACTTCTGTTGGGTATCTTGGTAATATAAAACAAAGAGCCAAATCCTTGTCCTTGAGAAGCTAGTAGTCTAATGAGGGGGATGGACAAATTCCTAAATTATAAAGCAAAGCAGTGAGTGCAGTGAGGAGGGAAACAAGACACCATAAGGGAGAAGAGTCACCCTAACTTGGTGGGAAGAACTCTGGAGGCACTAAAATGAGCCTTGAAGGACGAGGAGCAACTTACCAAGGAAACTGTGTGGACTGAGAGGTGGCATGAATGATGGCAGACATGCATGAAAGGCCTTCTGGTCTTGTAGGCAGTTCTGATGGTCAGAGTACAGGTTGTATTTGCAGAAGGAGACAGAATCTGAAGGGACTTCTTGCCTTCTTCACCCATTTGAAAGTAAATGAAAGTCTCTGAGGGATATTAAGCAAGGTGGTAAGAACATACTATTTGCATTTTAGAAAGAGCATCTTGAAAGACAAAAAGGGGAATTAGAATTAATTGTAAATTTAAGACCACAGAAGACAGAAACAGAGATAGCTTATTTTACTGATTGTCCACAAGATTGTTTTATGCTCTTATGTAACTTAGAAAGAGACAATATAGTTGTCCCTTGGTATCAGCAGGGGGTCAGTTCCGGGGCACTGTGACCAAAAAATACCAAAATCCACAGATGTTCAAGTCCTCACATAAAATGGTATAATATTGTCTTATAATCTATGTATATCCTTTTGTATACTTTAAATAATCTTTACATTATTTATACTACCTGATGTAATTAAATGCTATGTAAATAGTTGTTACACTATGTTGCTTTTTTATTTGTATTTTGTTGTTGTGTTGTTTGCTATTTTTTTCTGAGTATTTCCAATCCGTGGCTGGTTGGATCTGTGGGTGCAGAACCTGCAGATACAGAGGACTGACTGTGTGTGCCTTTCTTCATATAAAGAAAACTGCCACCACCCTGTATTGTTGACCTTCAGTTCAACAAAAACAGTTTTTGTGAAATAGCTATAAAGGAAAATGTAACGTTAAATGCAATTATCCTTTTCAAAAGAAAGAGGAAGGACACATTATTAAGAAATGGAGCATGTATTGTTAAAGATGCCAACATGATACATTTTCTCATAAAATTTTTCAGTTTTCTTCTATTCATAGATGCACAAATTTCTCATTATTAAATACTTTTTGACACATTTTAAGCAATTAATTTTAATGGAATTAGTTTGTAATTACTTGGAAATATGCTATAATTAATATGAGATTATTTAGTAGAATTTTTACATTTTCTTTTAGTTGATTTTGTTTTAAAAGATCCGAGAGAAAAGGAAGATGATAAGAAAACAGATGAACTTCCACCCCATCGTGCTGAGTAAGCAGTCTAATTCTCTAAGAATATTGATTATATGTCCATTTCTGTATATGTTTATATATTTATACACCAATTACATTCTCTTATACATATGTTTATAATTTATATAAAAATAAATGTGTATTTGTGTATGTATATATCCCACCTACAGGCATGCCTCATTTTATTGCATTTTGCTTTGCATATACCACATTTTTTGCTAATAGAAGGTTTGTGGCAACTCTATGTCAATCAGGCCTATAGGCGCCATTTTTTTCCAAAAGCATGTGCTCACTTTGTGTGTTTGTGTAAATTTTGATAATCTCACCATATTTCCAGCTTGTTTAGTTATTATTATATGTCACTTATCTTTGACATTACTATGTATTGTAAGTGTCTTGAGGAGTCACAAATTGTGCCCGTTTAAGATAGCAAACTGATATCGATAAGTGTGTGTGACCTAACTGTTCCACCAACCAGTCATTCCCTGGCTCTCTCCCTCTTCTCTTGTGCCCCTATTCTCTAGACAGAACAATATTGAAAAGGTCAATTAATACCCATACAAGGTCCTCTAAGTGAGTTGCATGACTCTCACTTTAAATCAAAAACTAGAAATGATTAAGCTTAGTGAGAAAGGCACGTCAAAAGCTGAGATAGACTGAAAGCTAGACCTCATGTGCCAAACAGATGCCAAGTTGTGGATGCAAACAAAAAACTCTTGAAGGAAATTTAAAGTGCTACTCCAGTGAACACAGGAGTGATAAAAATGCAAAACAATCTTACTGCTGATATGTAGAAAGTCTGAGTGGTCCAGATAGAAGATCCAACCAGCCACAACATTCTTTTAAGCCAAAGCCCAATCCAGAGCAAGGTCCTAACTCTTACCAATTTTGTGAAGCCTAAGAGAAATGAAGAAGTTGCAGAAGTAAAATCTGAGGCTAGCAGAGATTAGATTCACAAGGTTGAAGAGATTAGATTCATGAGGTTTAAGGAAAGAAGCCATCTCTATATTGTAAAAATGCAAGATGAAGCTGCAGGTGCTGATGGAAAAGCTGCAGCAAGTTTTCCAAAAGATCTCGCTAAGTTTATTATGATGAAGGTGCTTACATTAAACAACATATTTTCAGTGTAGATGAATAGTCTTTTATGAAAATACCACCATCTTGGACTTCATAGCTGGAGAGGAGAAGTCAATACTGTGTTTCAAAGTCTCAAAGGACAGGTTGACTCTCTTGTTAGGGGTTAATGCAGCTGGTGACTTTAAGTCAAAGCCAATGCACATTTACCATTTTGAAAATTCTCGGGCCCTTAAGAATTTTACTAAACCAACTTTGCTTGTGCTCTATAAATAGAACAATAAATCCTGAATGACAGCACATCTATTTACAACATGGTTTGCTAAATATGTTAAACCCACTGTTGAGACCTACTGCTCAGAAAAAAAAAGTTCCTTTCAAAATATTACTGCTCATTGACAGTGTACCCAAGAGCTCTGATAGAAATTTATGAGGTGATCGATATTGTCTTCCTTTCTGCTGACACAGTATCCATTCTGCAGCCCATGGATCAAGAATAAATTTTGACTTTCAAGTTTTTTAGGAAACACATTTTGTAAGGTTACAGCTTCCATAGATATGATTCTCTGATGGATCTCAACAAAGTAAATTGAAAAGCTTCCAGGAAGGATTCATTGTTCTAGATGCCGTTAAGAACATTAGTGATTCATGGGAAGTGGTAAAAATATCAGTATTAACGAGTTTGGCAGAAGTTGATTCCAACCCTCCTGGGTGACTTTGAGGGGTTTAAGACTAATGTGGAAGAAATACAGATGTGATGGAAATAGCAAGAGAACTAGAGTTAGAAGTGGAACCTGATGATATGACTGAATTGCTGGGATAGCATGATAAAACTTGAATGGATGAGGAATTATATATATATTTTAACAGGATCAATATATATTTTAACTCTGTCGCCCAGGCTGGAGGACAATGGTACAATCCTGGCTTACTGCAGCTTTGACTTCCTGAGTTCAAGCAATCCTCTCGCCTCAGCCCCCCAAGTAGCTGGGACTACAGGCACATGCCACCACTCCCGGCTAATTTTTGTATTTTTTGCAGAGGCAAGGCCTCACTGTGTTGCTCAGGCTGGTCTTGAACTCCTAGGCTCAAGCAGTTCTCCAGCCTTGGCTTCCCAAAGTGCTGGGATTACAGGCTTAAGCCACCTCATCCAGCCAGATAAAGTATATTAGAAATAAGGTTTGTATGTTGTTTTTTAAATTTAGTGCCATTACACTCGTAACAGACAACAGTATAGTGTAAACATCACTTTTATTTGCACTGGGAAACCAAAAATTTGTGACTCAATTTATTGTGATTTTTGCTTTGTTGGGGTGGTCTGGAAGCAAACCTGCAGTATCTCTGTGGTTTGCCTATATACAACTGATTGTTTTTATGATCCTTATTTATTTAGGTATTTAAGCTCTGACATGTTACATTTATAAATTGATGAATAGATGGATAGACAAATGGACAGATGGACATGTAGGTGGTTAAAACATAAGTACTCTAGTAGAAATAATTTGATATAAAGGTATTTGTATCTGGACAGCTACTAACGCAGGCCTCAGATGTATGAAAGTATAAGAGCTTGATGGCAATTTGCATAAAAACACATTGGAAGCATTGCAGAAGACCGTATACAGAGTGCATTTTAACTTATTGCAGAGATTAAAATACAGAACACTTAGTGGGAAAACCTACTTGCTACATGTTTTTCCTAAAAAAAAATTATAAACAAATCTCTTAAACAGTCCCAGAATACAATTGAGCCTTGAACTATGCAGGGGTTAGGGCATTGGTCCCCCATACTTAGCTACCTATAGCCTACTGTTGACCAGAAGATTTACCAATATCATAAACAGTTGATTATCACATATTTTGTTTATTATATGTAATATATACTGTATTCTTACAATAAAGTAACAAAGTAAGCTAGAGAAAAGAAAATGTTTTTAAGAAAGTCATAAGGAAGATGAAATATATTTACTTTTCATTAAGTAGAAGTAGATCATGTTTGACGCCTTCATTTGAGTAGGTGGGGGAGGAGAAGGAGAGGAGGGATTGGTCTTGCTGTGTCAGGGGTGGCGGAGAAGGAAGAGACTCCGCAGGCAAGTGGACCCATACAGTTCAAACCCGTGTTGTTCAGGGCTCATATATGTGCCTTCATATAAGAATGTTATGAGGTGTTTGTGATTTATAGATGACCTTTACACATTAATAGAGGGTAAAGTTCAAGGGGATTTCTACAGGCAGGCTGGACTATGTCTTTAAAAGTATTAAAATATAAAGAAAAAATCAAAAAATAAATAAAGGGAAAGTGTGAATGTGTGTCGTAAAGTTAACAGATAATCTTTATAGGTGTACAGGAAAGATAGTTGGCTAGTGTATCCACTTGGTTATTATGGGTTATTTGCAGACTCAGTAGGATCCAGTATTTGGAGATAAAAATTAATCACCTTATGTGTTTAAGATTTAAATCTATTAATTAATCTTTAATCATTAATTCTTATGATGAAGTTATACTAGACCATAAAACAGATGACCTTTATATATTTTAAAAGATCATCTTATATTTTAAGTGCGTGTTTTGCTATTACTATGATGGATACATATTTTATTAGAATTAAATCATTAATTCTCAAAAAGTACATTTACTATGAAAATGCTTAATTTTAATTTAAAAAGAAAATAACTAAATATTTTCTTTGATTTCAGAATGGAAATTCTCCCAAAACCTTGGAGGAAATCTTTTTTGGCTGCGAGCAGTTACATTCGGGATCACTTGAACGCCATGAACCCCACAATGCTGGCTGTGCTGGATTTGTGGCACAGTAATTTTAGGTGAGTATTTCTAGCCTTCCTGAGATTGCTAAAAGGCAGATTAAAATTTTGTCATACCTTAATTATGATTATAATTATGGCCTACTATTTTAGCTGCAAAGTTAAACATTAATGACACTTTATGGCATGTGTTCTAACATGGTTTTGCACATACGATACAGAAGTTCACAGGGTAGAGGTGAGCGCTACCTGTGGCCCTGTCCCTCTCCTCTGCTGCCCCTCCCATCACTGACACACCTTGAAGGTGGTGGAGTTGGGAGCAGAATATGGTCTGCCAGGTCCCCCAGGGTGCCAGCCACCTCACTGTCCCGTGGGGGGTGCCACATGCGCTCCTACCCACGTCCTCCCTGTAGCCCATGTATAGGGCCTCCTGGCGACACGCTCTTGTGGATGAGTGTTTTTATAAAGCTTGCTCGGTAATGCAAGCTTGATTTCCTCCTTCTAGTCCCTGGATGCCCGGGTCTCCGTGCCCTGTGGCCCTAGAGTTGGCGCCCACTCTCCACCCACCCAACCGCATCCCTGGTTAAGCCCATGGCTCCCCAGGCCGGCGTCTTCATGCAGGCACTGTCCTCACTGCCAGGACAGAACAGCCCAGCACAGGCCAGCTGGTGGGTTGCAGCCCACAGAGACCCCAGAGCCCTCAGATCCCAGACACACGTCTGGGCCATGCCCACGACTGTTAGCTCCTTCCACATCAGACGTCAGGGTTCTCAGGCACCTGACCCCATGAACAGGCCAGGCCCTGGCTCAGCAACACATGTGATGAGAGGCCCCTGGCTGTCCCTGTGTACCTCTGCCTCCTGAGTACAATGGTTGGTGAGTCTGGTGTCTAAGGTCCCTTCCTTCCCCTACTCCATCTTTCCCTTCTTCCTGTGTTTAACATGGTTGTATTTAATTTCTTCATACAGAAAATATGTGTAATTTTAGGTAGATATATTCTTTTTTAGACAACCTCCATGACAAATTTTTCTTGAAAAGCAATGCCTCCACTCCAAATAAATCACAGTCAAAATAAATGAAGTTCAAGATGACATCAGTCCCATTTGTCTTACATCCTGGTGTTGTGTGGATGACAAGCAGCAGCCAGTTATGATGACAGGTGATAGATCCAAAGTAATTGCCAAATTTGTTAATAAGTTTCCATCTCTAACCATCCTTAAAATTATATATGGGGTCACACCATCCTCATGGTAGTCCAGTAGAGCAACCATGCCATCTGGATTCATGCTTTCACCAATAAATAACTGGTAGTTTTTAAAATTAGCAAGTGACATGCTTGATTTGTTCTGCAGCCCCTGTCATAAAAGGTTTTACTCGTTCTGGTTTCTGTTCTTCAAGTTTGCCTTTGACTGATTTCATGTAGTCTTTGATGTACTTCTTATAGGCTACTTTTGCAAAGCTGGTTTCCTGCAGGTGATGGTTCATGACAATATCAATACCAGTAATTACTGTGCTTTTTGTACCTTTGCCCTCAGGGCCTTCAGCTGAGGCATCAATATTACCCTCTGTCCTACCGACCATCTTCCCCTCCACCTTTCGGTTCTTGTAAATGTTGGAGAACATCTCATCGTGGCTGAGATGGTAGTTGATTATCCGGGTAGATAATCACTAACTTAGCAAGAGCCCCGAGCTCCACGTGAGCATGGAGCAGCCATAGAAGCTCTGCAGGGAGTGGGGAATAGGCAGAAAAAGTGTAAATACACTCTTAAATGCATTCCTTCTCCCTTTATACTGTAGGATTTCTGTCTGCCTTTCTTTTCCCATCTTACCCTTCTTTCATCAGCCCAGCCAGGGACACGCAGCAGTTCCAGTGGGTCTCAGTTCATGTTCTTTGTACTCATATAGCTAGATACACACATATACTCACACATGAACGTAGCATAAACACGTGCGCATATGTAACATCTTTTTATCTTTGTTGTATAAAAATGGCTATGCATACTACTGTATTTTACTTCCCTCAATAATATTTTGCAAAAATTCCTGTGTCTTAACTGGACTGACTGTAAGTTATACTTTTTAGTAAGTGTGCAATATTTCATGGTGTGGCTGAATCATCATTTTTCAGCTTTGCTTTCATTAAGGATTAATTTTGCTTTCAGTTGTTGGTTCTATGAATCGAGTGCCAGGAAAAGACCTTGTGCAGATGTCCATATTTACTGGAATTTGGGAACATTTATTTTGAATTGGAGTCTCTGTTGGCCAGGCTGGAGTGCAGCAGCATGATCATGGTTCACTGCAGGCTCGGTCTCCTGGGTTCAGGTGATTTTTCTGCCTCAGCCTCCTGAGTAGCTGGGATTGCACACAGAAATTTAAAATTTTTTGTTTTATCATTATTTTTTATTATGATGTTGTGGGGTACAGTTAAGGGTTAGGTATACAATTACGTTTCATTCAGGCACCCTGTTGATAAGAGGGGTTTCCCTGTCCCAAGACAGATATTTGCTACTGTTAATCCCATCCCCCCCCCCATAGTTTCCCAGTACCGTCAGTCATTTTCTTATAGTATTACATTGGATGTTCAAAGTTCATTATATGAGTGAGAACATGTGATACTCGAATCTTTGTTTCTGTGAGAGGTCACTCAGTATTATAGACTCTAGTTCCATCCAGGTTGCTGCGAAATTCATGATTTTGTTCTTTTTTATGGCTACGTAGTATTCCATAGTGTATATGTATCACATTTTTTTTAATCCAGTCCTCTTTTGATGGGCAGCATGGTTGCTTCCAGGTTCTTGCTATTGCGAACA
>NW_007251002.1:339702-342694 GCF_000164805.1 Carlito syrichta | reverse complement strand
GTTTCAATCTTCTGCATGTGGTCAGCCAGTTTTCCCAGCACCGTTTACTGAATAGGTTCTCCTCTCCCCAGTGGTAGGTGGTGGAGGCTTTGTCGAAGATGAGTTGGTTGAGAAATTGAGGTTTTGCATCTGGGAATCTCAATTCTATTCCATTGGTCTGTATGCCTGTTCCTGTACCAATACCAGGCTGTTTTGATAATTGTAGCTTTATAGTAAAGTTCGAAGTCTGGTAATGTGATACCACCTGCTTTGTTTTTTTTAATGAGGATTGTTCTGGCTATTCTTGGACGTTTGTGTTTCCATATGAATTCCTGAGTTGTTTTTTTCTAGGTCTGAGAAGAATGTTACTGGTAATTTGATAGGTATTGCATTGAATTTGCCTTAGGTAAGATGGACATCTTCACAATGTTGATTCTTCCAATCCATGAGCATGGGATATTTTTCCACTTGTTTGTGTCATCTTTGATTTCTTTGAGCAGTGTTTTGTAGTTTTCATTGTAAAGATCTTTCACATCTTTGGTTAGGAAAATGCCAAGGTATTTCATTTTTTTTTTGTGGCTAATGTGAATGGAATTGTGTTTTTTACTTGGGTTTCTGTTTGTTTATTATTGGTGTAGAGAAATACGATTGTCTTTTTTACATTTATTTTGTATCCTGAGATTTACCAAAGGCCTTTATCAGTGTAAGGAGGTTTTTGACAGATTCTCTTGGATTTTCAAGGTACACAGTCATATCATCTGCAAAGAGAGATAACTTGACTTCCTCTTTTCCTATTTGGATACCCCTGCTTGCCTTCTCTTCTCTGATTGCTCTAGCCAGGACTTCCAATACTATATTGAACTGTAGGGGTGAGAGTGGGCATCCTTGTCTTCTTCCAGTTTTCAGGGGAAATGGTTCCACTTTTTGTCCCTTTAGGAGTATGCTGGCTGTGAGTTTCTCGTAGATGGCTTTTACTATTTTGAGGTATGTTCCCCGTATGCCTGGCTGTGAGGGTTTTTATCAAGAAGGGGTGCTGGATTTTATCAAAAGCTTTTTCTGCATCTAATGATATAATCATGTAGTTTTTATTTTGACATCTGTTGATGTATTTAATCACATTTATGGTTTTATGAATGTTGAACCAGCCTTGCATCCCAGAGATGAGGCCTACTTGGTCATGATGGATGATTTTTGAAATGTGTTGTTGAATCCAGTTTGCTAGGATCTTGTTGAGAATTTTAGCATCTATGTTAATCAAAGATATTGACCTGTAGTTCTCTTTCTTTGTTGAATCTTTACCTGACTTGGGTATCAATGTGATGTTGGCTTCATAAGATGATTTGGGGAGAGTTCCATCTTTTTCAATCGCCTGGAATACCTTCAGTAGGATTAATATCAGTTCCTCCTTAAATGTCTTGTAGAATTCTGCTGGAAAGCCATCTGGACCAGGGATTTTTTTTGTAGGAAGTTTTCTTATTACGTAGTTGATTTCCTTGATTGTTATTGGTCTAATTAGGGTCTCAATTTCTTCTTCTTCCAACCTAGGTAGGTTGTGTGATGTCAGAAAGGCCTCCATTTCCTTAAGGTTTTCAAGTTTGTTTCCATACAAGTGTATGTAGTAGTCTCTAATGATCTTTTGTATTTCTTCAGGGTCAGATGTGACTTCATCTTTTGTGTTTCTGATTGTGCTTATTTGGTTTTTTTCTCATTTTTTCTTGGTCAGTCTAGCTAGGGGACCATCGATCTTGTTTATCCTTTCAAAGAACTAGCTTTTTGTTTCATTGATTTTTTTGTCTTCTATGTCCTGGATTTGGGCTTTTATTTGGGTGATCTGGATTCTTCTGCTGAAATTAGGATTTTTGTGGTCTTGCTTTTCCAGCTTCCTTAGGTGGCTTGTTAGGCTGTTAATTTGTGTTCCTTCCATTTTCTTCATGTGTGTTTGTAGGGATATAAATTCCCCTCTTACTACAACTTTCAAGGCGTCCCAGAGATTTTGGTAAGATGCTTCTTCATTTTCATTTGTTTCCAGGTATCTTTTGGTCTCTGTTTTGATTTCATCATTGACCCAGGAGTTGTTTAGCATCATGCTGTTTAGTGTCCATGTCTTTGTGGGCTTTGGGGGGACCTTGTTGGTGTCAATATTTATTTTTATTCCACTGTGGTCCAAGAAGGTGCATGGTAGAATTTCAGTCCTTTTAAATTTGCTTATGCTTGATTTATGTCCAATTATGTGGTCAATCTTAGAATATGTTCCATGCCGTGATGAGTAGAATGTGTATTCTGTGGTCTTTGGATGAAGTGTTCTGTAGGTATCAATTAAGTCCATTTGGTTCAGAGTCTCATTGAGGTTCTGGATCTCCTTGCTGATTTTTTGTCCTGATGATCTGTCTAGTGTTGTGAGTGGGGTATTATAAAGTCCCCAGTTATGATGGTGTTAGAGTCAATATCTTTCTTTAGTTTTCCTAGAAGTTGCTTTATGAAAGTTGGCGCACCTATGTTGGGTGCATATATGTTTAGGATAGATATTTCTTGTTGATGAAGTGAACCTTTTATCATTATGTAGTGGCCCTCTGCATCTTTTTAAATTTTTGATAGCTTAAATGGTATTTTGTCTGAAATTAGGATCGTGACTCCTCCTTTCTTTTGTGTTCCATTCGCCTGAAAATTTGTTTCCCATCTTCTTACTTTGAGTCTGTGTATCTCCTTTCTAGTGAGATGGGTTTCTTGAAGGCAGTATATTGTTCCTGGTGATATTTTATCCTTTTTGCCATTCTATGACTTTTCAGTGGTGCGTTTAGTCCATTCACATTCAGGCTAATTATTGAAATATGAGAGTTCGTCCCTATCATAGAGTTCTTATAGAGTTGTTGTTCTTCCACTTGGTTTTTTTTGTCTTTCTTTTGATTTGGGGGTTGGTTCATGTATATTTTATTCTTTTCCCTGTTCTCTTGTGAAGAACGTTGTTCTTTTTTCCTTTTCTTCTGGTTTAGTACTTTCTTAAGTGTTTCATGTA